>NC_089593.1:71546737-71846737 GCF_019320115.1 Miscanthus floridulus
AGTCCTAAGAGACTTGGTCCTTAAGCAATCTAATTTTACGAAAAGGGCCCTTATAGATTTGGGCTGCTTTCAAAACAAATTACTTTTTATCCTTTCTAATAAAATCCCAATCTATTATACCTCATAAATACCCTATTTATTATTTCTACATCTCTGATTTATTTGGAACCTCATAGAAAGCTGGGTGGTTCGGGAAGCAACGGTGGCTCACCCCCTGGTCACGCGCCTCCATCGACGTGCGCCTGGCTGGCGTCGGGGTCGTCTAGGGCTGGGTCACGGGCTCCTCCCAACCCGCTTAGCCTGTTGTTGGGTCCTTGATCTAGGACCATGACATAGTGTTTGTGTTGTCATCTGGATCACCAAAATCATTCATGATCATGCATTGGGACATGATCCTTATAATATTCACATTTTGTGACAAAGACACAACTATAGAAAGTATAAATTACATAGAATTTACACAATTGAAGTACACATGCATTAAGCTTAACACAAGCTTGCTTACGTTCCTTACCATTCATCAAACTTATCCAAAACCTTGCCTAAACTTAACAAACGATTTTTGACCAATTGTAGAACTTGGGCTTTTGTACTTGAATCCCTCAGCATGAACACTAGTTGTAAGTCAACCCATTGGTGTGATACCAATTGTGGACTTACTTGAAATGCTTTCACTAAAGATTGAGGATTGTCCTCAGCCTATCTATAACACCCTACGTCCAAATCTGCTTATATGGCCTAGCTCCGCACGTGGAACGGGCCTAGATACGTGTAGCACCTCTGTTACACTTTCATCCTCGCTTCGTGTAAAAGGGTTAACCTAGAGGTGCCACATTTGGAACGACAAGGATTATAAGCTAGCCCTCACCCTCCTAAACTTCCACAATGGTAGTAAACCCACCAACCACAACTCCAGATGTGCCACTTGGGCCACATGGGCCAACTTCACTACTACTACTACAGGCTACTAATGGGCTAGGGTGTTACATTCACCACCTTAAGTGCTGACGCCCTTGGCTGCTCACCACAGACGCAATAGATGCCTAGAACCACCCTTGGTACACCCCTCCATGGGCACATGCAGCAAGGGTTGATGTTTTGATACCATCTGTAACGCCTCGTGTCCAAAACTGCTTATATGGCCCATCTCCACATGTGGAACGGGCCTGCATACACGTAGCACCTCTCTTACACTTTCATCCTTGCTTCATGTAAAAGGGTTAATCCGGAGGTGCTACGTTTAGAACAACTAGGATTATAAGCTGGCCCTCACCCTCCTAACTTCCATGGTGGTACTAAACCCACGAACCACAACTCCGTTGTGCCACTTGGGCCACATGGGCAAACTTCACCACTACTACATGCTACTAACGGGCAAGGGTGTTACACCACTGCTTTGACTTCACTAGTGGGCACCCTTCCTGGTGTCTATCATACAATCCACTACTACAACTAGTCATCACTTTGGGAGATACCATGGGCAATATTCCTCCAGCGTCTCAACATTAGTGATTGTTCGGTTAAGACTTTATTGTCTAGCGTGTTCTATTAGACTATCTGGCGTGTGCGGTTTCTGCACAGTACACTTCATTGTTTGACTATGTTTATTCATGAGTCTTTGTGCTACTTCTTCTCTTGCACCCCTAGGACCTATTGACCACATGATTCTTACATAAGGAGATGAGCAAGAGGGTGAAAACATGGGATAAGCAATTTTCCATGGTATTGGCTGGCTAACTACAACCACTAGTATACATAGGAAATCAACAATGGATATGCTTGTGATCACCAAGGCTCTATTGCCCTTGGCTCTTGGGCTACAACCACAAAGGTGGGCGCACCTAGCTAGACTACCTACTTGCAAACCAACTATGATTCTCATAAGTCATCACTAGCCTCTCTCCTTGTCACCTGATATCTTCTTCACTTGAGCTTGGTGTCATCAAGATAAGGGTCTCTACATCCCCTCACAAGCTTCTTGGTGCCGCTCTACAAAAATCAAGGGGGCCAATAGTCTTGAGGGGTTCAAGTCCCCAGGCACTAGTGCACTAATATCATATGATTATATTGGATTAATCCTAGACAACTGTTAGTTTCTACCTTGACTAAAACCATTTGTGTTGGTGAAAGGAGCAAATGGCCTCGAGAGGGTGGAGGTGAATTGAGACCCATAAAATTCAAAGCAACAACCTTAAATTAATTAAACTACTGCAACAACTAGCAAGAACCAGCCCAAGAACTAAGCAAAGATCACACTAAGATGTGTCGACAGGGCCATAATGTAAGCCAAGTCCTTAGTCCATGAACAATTGCAATAGGTCCTTAGATTGTGGAAATTAAATCTAGCTAATATATCACACTAACACAAAATCAAGTTGAAGGGATCATGACACCTAAGAGGGGTATGAATTTGGCAACATAAAACTAATGGCCTCAAAAACCTACTTATCAAAACCTATGCAAAATACTATCTAGATATGTACTAAAGTTTTGCTAAGTGTTGCTAAGAACACCAAGGGATGGCTGTAAATCCTCATCAATATCAGTAGATTCTTCATGACCACGAGCCAAATTACTTGCAAAGACTTTCGGGGCAGTTACCTCTAATGAAACTTCATGAAACTCTACTCCCTTTGTACTATAATATAATGCATTCAAAAAAATTTAAGACAAGTTGAGGGAATACTTAAATGACGAATGTATTCATGGATTGAACCCAATTATGGAGTTTCAACTCAAATTGGTTTCCTTTTTAACAAACTTTGCCAAATCTAAACATAGACACCATGTATCATGCATTATATTCCAGTACAATTTTTAAAAGTCATAATGCACTATATTTCAGGACAGAGAGAGTACTTAAGTGGTAGATTAGGAAGGGCATATTTTTCAGTGGCACATGCACAACTACTTCATTGTTCTCCACTATAATATGGTTTCTTTAAGAGCAATAGTCTATACCTTTCTCTGTATTTTTCTTTTCCATACCAAAACTGATGAAATCTAACATTCTACTTCATTTATGATTAGGCACTAAACATGATTTGTCGTTGGGCTGAAAACCCAAATTCAGATGCGCTCAAGCGACATATTCCAAGGATACATGATTATTTGTGGATTGCTGAAGATGGAATGAAAACCAAAGTATTGTATATTTTATTCCAACTATTCTTGTAGTTTCATGCATTTGCCCTAGATCCCCTTTCTCTCTACTTTTAGAACGGATAAATCGGATATTAAATAACTGGCATGTGATTGGACGTCTCATCATTAACTGTTCTAAGCTAATTAAATCCCATCTAAATACAACCTTATATGATAGGACAAACCTCATGTTCCTTTAATTATTATTTCATAATAACAATTTGGTATAGTCCTCTACAACAAAAGTGTTATCAAAGGTACATGCATTAAATTTCCATTTCACATTAAAGCATTCTTTCATATTTAGATTTTAAAACAACCACAAAAACAAGAAAATTACTGACTCAGACTTCTTTATTCTTACGAAAAAGTGTCTTAATGGTGGAGAGGTGGATTGTTGTAAATAGTTGTCCTTTCCTTTCTTTGATTGTATTGTTGATATTAAAAAAAATTGCAACAAAGTACTTCATATTGTGCATATACCATTTTACATGGGCCAATAGTTTTTAAGAGTAAATGGTCTTGGATGGCAGAAAAAATAATTTATTTAGATTGCTTAATAATTTCTTACTTTTTTCTCTAGATTTATTCCTCGTCGTGGAAGATGTTGTATTACTTGTATTCTGGAGTTCTTTAATAAAACTTTGATGTGCCATTCTGATATATTGTAGATATACAATGGCACCCATAACTGGGAGTTAGCACTTATAATCCAGGCCTTGTTATCAGCAGATGCTGCCAATGAATATGGTCCAACCATTGAGAGGGCTATGGCATACATAAAGAGAGCACAAGTCTGTTGCTTACCACATCTTCTCGGTTTATCCTACAAAATAACAATTAATTAGATACAAAATTATTTTTTTCTTCATGGATATTTATACTGTTCTTTAACAAACAGGTTACTACAAACCCTCCAGGGAACCCAAGTTATTGGTTCCGGCATAGATCAAAAGGATCATGGCCACTTTCAACTGTAGACAATGGCTGGGCTTCATCGGACACTAGTGCTGAAGCAACTAAGGTCAGCACAAGAAGCTTAATTATAGTTTAGTATTTTGTTTTGATATAGATATAGATAGATAGATAGATAGAGAGAGAGAGAGAGAGGGGGGGGGGGGGAGAGAAGTTAGGAGGGTTGCCAACCCGCGCCATTCAATTCTCCTGGTGGTACGTAGTTGTAACACAATGTGTCCAAAATCTGCTTATATGGCCCATCTCCGCAGTAGAACGGGCCTGCATACCGTAGCACATCTCTTACACTTTTGTCCTCGTTTTGCATAAGAAGGTTAATCCAAATGTGCTAAGTTTGGAATGACAAGGATTATAAGCTGGACCTCACCTTTCTGAACTTTCAAGGTGGTACTAAACCCACCAACTACAACTCCTCATGTGCCATGGGCCAACTTCACAACTACTACAAGCTTTTAACGGACAGCTTTGTTACATTCATCCCCTTTAAGGGTTGACGCCCTCGGCAGCTCACCACATACGTAGCAGATTTTCAGGACCACCTTTTATACACCCCTCGATGGGCACATGCATTAAGGGTTGATGCTCTGATAACATCTGTAACATCCTGTGTCTAAAATCTTCTTATATGGCCTAGCTCCGCATGTGGAACGGGTGCGTAGCACCTCTTTTGCACTTTCGTCCTCGCTTCGTGTAAAAGAGTTAACCTTTCGTCCTCGCTTCGTGTAAAAGAGTTAACCTGGATGTACTACATTTAGAATGACAGGGATTATAAGCTAGAATGATAAGGATTATAAGCTGGCCCTTACCCTCCTAAACTTTTAAGATGATACTAAATTCACTAACTATAGGTTCTCATGTGCCACATGGGCCATGCATGAGCTAACAACACAACTACTATAGGGTAGTAACAGACCGGGGTGTCGCTGTAGTGCTTCACGCCTCCTGCTTTGGGTACTAAGGACTGAAGCCAGTGTGGCAGTGACAGGGCCATCTTCATCTTGTTGCATTGTGTTGGTGGCCGACGAGTCGACGAAGGTCAACAGCCTTGTGCGATGCCATGGCGGCCCGATGCTTGCCGGATTGGCGTGTCGTTGCATGACAATCGTATGCGGGTACAAGACTAACATGTCCTCTTGTCATTTGTCAGCCTGTTAAAAAATATCCGTACTGTGCCAGAACGGCTGCTGGATTCACTGCCTCCATGGGCCTTTCTGGATTCCTAGTCTCACGTCCACCTCTTTGTTCGAGCTGGGCCGCGCAGGTACTCTGTCCGAAAAAAAGAATATAATTATAAGTTATGGTACCCGTTAAAGTGGTTCAGGTTTGATCAAGTTTCTAATGATAATATCTATATTTGTGGCTTTAAATCAATTTATTATAAAAATATATTTTAGAATTAATCTAATAATATTTATTTGATATCATAAATATTAATATTTTTTATCTATAATATAATTGATTAAAATTAAGATACTATGTATGACGTTACATTCATTCTGGGGATGGAGGGAGAACTGCTAAGGTCTTTGCTTTGTCCTCGTCCCATGTTGCTTGGTTGTGCGTGGCTGCTAATTTCTGCAGCCTTCCCTATGCATTGGAAGGCCCGATCGGTTGGAAGGCGTCGAACAAGTGGCAACATGACTGCCAGTTCCTGCAGACCATGAGGGTATAGCCATGAGGGTGGGCCAATATGTTTCTTCTCTTGTCCAAAGACGGCTTAGCGAGACCTATATATCTTGTCTTGGATCTCTCTCGTTCTGTTCGTGACAAGAGTAGTGGCGAACGAACGGCCAGGGTGTGCCCAGTTGTCATGCACCCTAGTTTGATGAAGACATACGTTGAGATCACAGACATTCAGCACTAATCGGGCAAGCAGAGATTTAGTGGTTTGGTGGTCAACAACTTGCGTTTTCAAGACTGCGCATGGCCATATGCCCGTCTCGACTGTTTGCCTGGACGTTTTTGCCTGGTTCGTATGAGCTCGGCCAGGGTAGGTAGAGGCTGGTCTAGTAGGTGCAGTTTGCTGCGTTTGGTAGACTAGACAGGGATCTTACTTGTTTGCCTGCGCAGCGGTATGTGGTCACCTTGGAGTAGGATGTGGTACCCAATTCTTTCCCTTCTCTTCTTGCAGACATTTGTACGAACAGGTTGAAGGCACACAGCCGTTCATGGCTGCAGCCATACCGCCGCCGTCCATGGCAACCACCTGCTCGTCCATGTCGTTGGCCGCGGCGCTCGTCTTCGCGCCTATGACCCCTGTGCGCCTATAAATATGTACGGCAGCCGATTGAGACAACCAGTTAATCAAAGACACAGTTACTACAACATTTTCCATTTGCAAAACCTAGTCTCAATTCAAATTTCTATCATCTCTCTGTCTCGACAATGACTTGAGAAGTTCTAAGTGGCATTGCCAACTTTAGAGCAACCCTTGGTGTGCGCTAACCTCGATGCGTTCCACCCGGCCAAAAGCGTCGCTAGATTTTTATGGTTCCGTCGGAAATTTGGGTGGACCGGTCTCTAGAACCAAGTGATCTTGTTTTTGCTGGCAGAGCCACGAGTTCATCTTTTTATGATCTACATGTTCTAGTGTTTTGTTTTGTGGTTATCCTTTGAGGGAACACTAAAACAAAAACATAAAGCAAACGAAACATAGAACGAAATTCACAGTTTATATACACCACCATATATATACATGACTTGACAAATTTGTTTCTTTTCTTGAAATAGGCAATGCTGTTGCTCTCCAAGGTATATCCCAAACTCGTTGAAAATTCAAACGGAGATGGATGGATGTTTAATGCTGTTGATTGCCTACTTTCATTTATGGTATGATTCTATAAAGCATTTATTTAGACTGAAATATTTATTTGTCAAGATCGTACAAAAAAAATACTGATCGAGTCTTGCATCAACCCCATGGTAAGTGAACACATTAGAATATTTTTTTATTGGTAATCGATATTTGTTAAGGATATGAATGTTGATGCATAACCAAATCTTCTATCCATATTATTTATGCCGTGCTAACTGTAAGGATACGTTAGCAAAGGAATATGAAAACAGATAAATATTTTTTATCTACCAGGGTGAACTGTTAGACATGCATAAGTCATATCCCCATTTGAAACAAAATATCTACCATTCTCATGGGCATCAAAATTTTCTCCTCTATCACAACTTTGTTTAAGTTTATTTAACAAATCACAATCATATTGTTATCATGAAATGCCCTTAGAGTCATGAGAATGTTGTTTCCAACAAATCAGTACTTTCCGTGAATATGTACCTACCTATAATTTGATTCGCAATACTTATTTTGTCAGTGGGATAATGAAAGAAAAAGAATGTCATCCTCGGTTTGAACTAATTCAAACTTTTGCAAGTTTGACTGAATTTATAGCAAATAATATCAAGATCTGTATCTCCAAAGAGGTTTCTCGTGAAAATATATTTGATTATCCATCTATAATACTCATTATGCATCATAAATATTACTAATTTTTTTTTATAAATAATTGGTCATAGTTGCGATGGATTGACTCCTCGAAAACCAAGAATGACATTCTTTTTGGGAGCATATTATTACTAAAAATTCTTTATAAAATGTAGCTTTCATTTATTGCCTATTTTCATTTATAGTTGGACTTTATGCACATCAATCTATGGTTAGTTTGACTTCTCTATTAACACAATTTATATTCAGCTTATTTTGTGGATGAGACTTTAGGATTTAATACAATTACATTAGTAGTTTTATTTATTCGAATGCAATATTTCACTAATAAAAGGCTCTGTTTTCATCTACAGAACAAAGATGGTTCAGTTTGTACATTTGAATGCCAAAGAACTTATTCTTGGCTAGAGGTGAGTATGTTTTGCGAAGTTGCATGCTGTTGAAAAAACAAAAATAGGACTTTGTAAGAATGTTTACATCTATGTGCAATAATGAAAATCAGTAGCATATCATCTTCTAAAATGTCTCCAAGTGAGAACATGGAGTTTATGAACAACTTGATTTGCTTATTGTTTTGGAAAGAAAAGTAGCACATAACCTCTTCAAAAACAAGATAAAAATATTCGATAGTTATTTTGCAATATTGGACTCGACCGGTTGGGAAAATCAACATAATGTTTTATCTCTAGAGCTCATGAATACACATTTTGATGCAAAAAAAACTTGGTAAGCAAACACCTGTAGGTCGGATCAAGCAGTTTATGAGCATCTGATAAATAATCCAAACTACCCAACAATATTGTTCATAAAAGTTGTCATTGCATTTTGATAGAGGTCTGGTCATGCCACTACTACAAAAAGCATATGTAGCAATGCCTCCTTTTTTCTTAGGGGCGGCTCAGTTTAAAACCGCCCCTACAAATGGTTCCCAAAACGAGCCACCCCTACAAATGCATTTGTAGGGGTTGCTAATATTTTGAGCCGCCCTTAGAAATGGCCCGCACCGAATAGTAAAAATTATGTATTGAAATTTGAATTTTTCAAATATCCTCAGATGGAGAAATGCCGAAACAAAAGTTATAGATCTCAAAAAGTTATACAACTTTGTAGTTGATAACTTTTTCATTTGAACTCATCTTGTCAAGGAAAACTACGTTTGAATTTCTCAGATTTGAATTTGAATTTTTTAAACGACCTCAGATGGAGAAACAACCAAAACAAGAGTTGTAGATCTCGAATAGTTATACAATTTTATAGTTGATAACTTTTTCATTTGAAATCATCTACCTAAGGAAAACTACTTTTGAGTTTTCTAAATTTAAAATTTGAATTTCAAACGACTTCGGATGGACAAACAAGGAAGTAGTAGTTCTCGAAAAGTTATACAACTTTGTAGTTGATAAGGTTTTCATTTGAAAGCATCTAGCTAAGGATAATTATGTCTAAATTTCCTACATTTAAAATTTGTATTTTTCGAATGACATCGGATGGAGAAACGACCAAAACCAAAGTTGTAGATCCCAAAAAGGTATACAACTTTGTAGTTGATAATATTTTCATTTAAATTTGTTTAGAGTCTCAAACACTCATTTTGAATTCGGTTGAGTATAATATGAGGAGAAAGAATATCTGGTATAGACACAAGTGAGTGTGAGGTGCAGTGGTTAGAGGAGTAATGTGCGGTGCAGTTGCCAATAAAAATCATGCAAGGCGCGGGAGTGTGGCTGCCCGGTGTGGTCTTGATTTTTTTAAATAGATTTGTAAGGGTGGCTCATTTTTCAGCCACCCCTACAAACCAATTTGTAAGGGTGGCTGGCCAACCACCACCGATGGTGGGTAGGGGCGGTTAGCCTAGCCGCCCCTACAAACCATCTAGAACTGCCCCTGCAGTGCCTCCCTGGCGTAGTGTGCCATTCTAGATTATGTCTTATTAAAACCAAGATTACATAAAAAATACTTCCTCCAATAATTGTAAACATAAGTCCATTTAGGTTTATCTTAAGTTAAACTCTTTTAGAACTGACTATAGATATTTAAAATTTTACATAGATTAACATACATATGATTGGTAGTAAATTCATTAAGAAAAATACTTTCATTAATATGCATCTCTATTCTATCATATTTTTATATATATATTCTTAATCAAAGTTTGAAATTTTGAGTTAGGAGATACCTAGATGGAATTATATTTGTGAATGTAGGAAACAATAGGAAGGTTGATTATGATATTCTTGTTACCTTCCTAAATTTCAAATTTACGAAGATCAATTTTACAATGCTAGCAAAGTTGTCATCCCAACTTAAAGGTGCATTCATAAACAAAAAGAAAATGATCATTGATTGAGATAAATATTTTGTAACTAGTGAAATGTCTCTGTATTTCTATTGGCAAACAAAATCATTTGTATTAGTCAAAATTGTTCGGATCACAATTTTACATCTAATTGTGAAATGTCGATAACTTTTGCAATAAGTAATTTAGCAATTATTTGTTCTTCTATCTGAACAATACTAAATTACATTTATTTTGCTTAGTAAGTGATTTCAAATTGAGAATGAACGGGCCATCAATCAAAAGTAGCAGTGAAGGGCCTGAGTCAAGGAAATTTGTGTAACATTTATATGTGTTAGCATTGGACTCAAAGGATACATTATTTTTCAACATTTTGTTGACACATAAATGTGACAAACACTGAGAACTGAACGTGCATCTGCAATGGCGAATTTTGTGTCCTTTCTTTAGAAACTAGATGGTTCTAGTTTTAGGAAACCCGATGGTCTAGTATTCTTGGTTTAGCTGAGGATGGGTGTATCATTATTTTATTGCAAAGAACAACGAGTTATATAGAAAACAAGCAAATGATACCTACCATACTTACATAATATATGAAAGCCTAATTCCCCAAGTAAACTAGCAAAGACCATTCACTACCAAAATGGTGAAGTTCTCCTAGTGTTTTTAAGTAGTAGTAAAACACTACCACTAGTCATAGCATATGGTAATCCTCACTAGGAGGCATTTGGTAGAGAAAGTTTATACTAAATGTTGAATACTAAAACACTAGGAGAACACCACATCACTAGGAGAAGTTTTAAATTCTGGTTGTGATTAAAGCTCTCGCCCGGGAGGCTAGACACAAAGCAACATATGTGCACCATCTATGGTAATTTATGATTACGAAAACTGTTTGAACAAATGTTTTCGGTTGCGGGACTACTCAACTTGAGAGATCAAACTAACTTGGGTTTTACAGTTGAGGGATACACCCAAACCAACGATTTAATGGTTGAGGGAGAGAACGAACCTGGGTTTTAGTGTTTAGGTTATGAGTTTTAGAGTTAGGGTTTGCAGTTTAGGGATTAGGGTTTAGCAAGGTTGTGATTTTTGGGCTGGGAGTTTGGAGTTTTTGTTTGGTGTCTTCATAATAACTAATTTACTATCGCAACTTATTGGTACTAAAACACTTTTTAGTTTATGATAATTTGGGTTATGAAATTCCTTTGATTTATTGTTGCAACTTATGCTACAAAAAATAATCAATATAGATTATTCCAAATAGCATTTAATGTTACTTGTCAACTTTAAACTACACACGTGGACCTAGCCGTGCACATTGTAATGAATAGATTAATATTTCTTTATAATAACAAATTTACAAATGCATCATGAGTGATTAAACTTGTTTGTATTTATACTATTACTACTAGTAGAAAATGGTATATTACTCCTGAACTCCACCATATGCACATGCACCTACCCTTGCACGTTGCGTTGAAATACCATTACATCTTCACAGAAAAATTTACTAGCAAACTTTTCCAAAAAAATCCTTTAAATTTATAATATTGTTCCTTATAATATGTGATATTACTTAAGTGCTCCTTAAATCCAGCCCATACACATGCACCTTGCCTTGTACATCATAAATTAATCACAATAATTAATGTACTACTATAACATCTGCTTCTAAAACACCTTTTAATTTATAATATTTTCCATGTAGTATGTGATACTGCACCTTAACTCTAACTTTTCATATGCACCCTGCCTTGCACATTCCACCAAAAATACTATTACTACTCGGTTAAGGGTTTTAGGATTTTGGTCTAGGGTTTTGGGTTCAAGTTCATAGTTTTGCATGTTGGGTTTAGGGTTTAAAGTCTTGTATTTAAATTGTGCGGTTTCACGGTTTAGAGTTTATGGTTTACGGTGGTGTTTTGGAATTAGTGTTTAGAGTTTATTCAGGGTTCTAAGTATGGTATTGGAGTCTAGTGTGGTAATGTTTTGTGGTTTCAAGTTTGGTATTTGGGTTCTATGGTTTATTGTTTAGAGTTTAGGTGGCACATATCGCAGTAGTAAATATTTTCAACATAAAATATTGGTGGCATGTAGCTATGTGAATTATAGATAATATAGTAGAGAAAATTAGTTATTATAATGCCAATAGTAAAATTTTAAATGACAAGAGTAATTTTAAAAGTGTAAATGACCAAAACCAATGAAAATTGCATATATAAGTGAGTTGCAACATCACTACCTTAAACACAATTATCTATTAGTTCAAAATATTAAATTTTTATCAACTAACTGTAAGAAAATAAACTATAACGACTAAGCCATCTTATGATTACTACTACCTCTATCACCCAAGATTCTTTGGAACACATACTACTCTAATTATTTTCCAACATAGTGATAAATTCCAATTTTTAAGAATCTACAACTACTATTCATATTTCAGTTAAATTTCTCCAACATTTCTCCTCAAACATATTATTTTCATTCAAATAAAACATCATCAAATTATGAGAAAAATATTTCTAGAGAACAGAACTCTATACAACTGAACTCCCTTATTTATTTGCTTTGCACATAATATAATTCATTTCTCTTCTAATCATGGAATATTCCTTTTTCATTACATTAAAAACTCTAGAAAGTATTATTTTCCATCATATTTTTTTTGCCAGACACATGGCCATGACAGTATTAGGAATTTTCAACAAATGACAATGAACAAATCACACATCTAATCTTTAAATGGATCATGGAATTTACTACCATAAATCTCTTGCACACCTGATTGTCATTTAGCTTTGCAACAATATTAAATGATTCAACATTACTAGAATCTTCCTTATTGACACCACTCACATTTCCATGCCACCATGTATCTTGAAACAACTAATGAAATAATGGGTGCAAGTTTGACCTAGCTTCCTTTGCCTTGGAATCTCATTTTAAGGTTCCATGCATACATTTCTCCCTGAAGTCTTTCCCATGCTATCCTGCATTCATGCATGCCATAATTGAGCCCTCGAATTCCTCGTTGATTGCTTGCACACATGTCCCACTTTGGAGTGATCCAAACTTAGGTGCTGAACTTGCTCAAACTATAATAAGTTACTCAAACGTAATCAGTTACAAATGCACACCTCTAGCAAACTCAAAGTTACTACTCCAAAATCAAAGATTATGGTTGTCTATAACATAGCTTCATTGTTAAAAACACTAGATAAAAATCATGGGTTGAGATGAAAAAATTGTCAGGATGAATCCAATCCAACGATAAATTGTTTTGAGGCACAATGTGATCAAATTTCACTGCTTGGAGATTCAAATGCCATAAGATTTCTTGTGTTAAGGAAAGAAGAAGGGTTGCCACCAGAATTTAATACTTGGCGATACAAACCAGTGGATTTACTCCATATGTGATGATTTACAGCTGCCCATATAGGTTTATACAGTTGTAGAGGTTAATTTTTACGGTTGTGAGATGAGCGACTTTATGGATGGCGATGCCGAGGTGGTATATAGCTATATATGAACATAGTTATATGAATATAGGCCACTGGTGAATTCAGAAGTTAATTGGGACATCATGAAAAGGTGAAACATATATTCAGACTAGGGGTAATATTAATGGATCACAATTTTACTAGGTCAATGGGTATTGTTGCTTAGCAAAAAAATTATTTTGTTACTCTATCACCTTATTTTACGGAGTCCATATATAGCACAAGTTATCAATAAAACCACAACGTATAGCATTGTTAATAAATATTCAAAATTATCACGATGTTAGCCACTAATAACGATATTGAAAATAACAAAGAAAAAAAATACTTTTTTAGGAAACAGGAATGAGTACTTTATATATTCTGATAATATAGCTCCATGTAGACTGACATTTGTTTCATTTGGCATCCTAGATTCTGAATCCTTTGGAGAGTTTTCGAAATATTGTCGCCGATTACCCGTAAGAACAATGATGACTCTTCTAAATATGAATCTCATGTTGCCATTTCAATTTGTTTTGAAAACTATATCACTCAATTCATCCATTGGCAGAACGGTTGAATGCACATCCTCAGTGTTGCAGTCTTTGATATTATTTGGGGATTTTAATTCAGAGTACCGCAGCAATGAAATAAAAGAAAATGTTAACAAAGCTGCCGTATTTATTGAGAGCAATCAAAACAAGGATGGATCCTGGTTTGTATGAAAGCATCTTCTATTTTGTATGAATTATCTTTTTTTGCTCTATGTCTAATAATGACTAAATAAACAATTACCTGCAAGGTACGGCACTTGGGGAATATGTTTTGTCTATGGGACCCTCTATGCGATAAAAGGCTTAGTTGCTGCTGGAAGAAATTATGAGAACAATATTTGCATTAGGAAAGCATGTAATTTTTTGCTCTCAATACAACTCAAAACTGGTGGCTGGGCAGAGAGCTATCATTCCTGTGAAAGACAGGTGAAGAACAATATTTCATTTTACATAGATCATGTCATCAGTTACTTAGCAACAGCCATGAACTCATATGTATAGAGAGCACCCTATCAAAGAAAGAGCCTAAGACATATGCGTGTCTATTCACAAAGTTTTGGTTTCAATTTGCATAGACATATTCATTTCGTTACTACAAATTACAAAAAGATGAGTACTCAATTGTCATTAGGTCTGTTTGGAGACGTGTCACACACACACACACACCGCATGGGAAAGGTCCAACTAAGAATGGGTGGGCCGAGCCTGCTGAGGAAGAGACTCAAACTGGACGAGGTACATGGACTACTTCGAAGACAAGATATCGACTAGATAGCCTTGGGAGCCAAGAAAATTGTATTGGTCCACTCAACCCGATAGGATTTTCCTTAACAAACTAGGAAACCATATGTTGTTGACGGAGAACAACTTAAATACAAACCATTTTAACTGAATTAACTAAAAACAAACAGTAAAATAGGAAGCAATGAGATGAGAATCTGTGCGAAACCAGCCTTCTGTCGTTTCGCACGCGTATGTAGAAACGGTGAAACTTTTTGGTTATAAATCACTTGCTGGAAAGACCATTTGGAAGTGATTAAGCTGATTCTCACCAGAAACTAAAACGTTTCTTCTATCCAAACGCACCCTAAATATGTTTCGTGTTTTACCCCTCTAATTCCTTGCACACAAAAAATTGATCTACTTGTCGGACAGAAAATCCTATCACACGCGCACGCACACACACACAGAGACACACACACACACAAGCCAGCCACAATAAATTATTCTATAGCCACTTTGAGTTACCATAAAAGACTGTACTAAGTAACAAGATTACTATAACTCCTCCTAAATGATTTACTATAATATATGCTAAATATCACCATGAGTTATAGTAACACATGTATTGTAAATATGTAGTCACATTATCGTAAAACTAGTCCTCCCCCCGTTCCAATTTATAAGTCGCTTTGACATTTTTTATACACCCATTTTGCTATGCATCTAGATATAATAATATGTCTAGATACATAGCTAAATTGACGAACCAAAAAAGTCAAAGCGACTTATAATTTGAAACGAAGAGAGTACAAACATTATCGTAAATTGAGGTGGCCATAGAATAAGTTATTCTATGGCCAGCAATAGATTAGCCTGAAAGAGTTCTAAGTGCAACCATCGAAGGCATTGAACTAAGTTACCTAGCATTTTCAAAGTTTGTTAACTCATTTACATGGTTTTTTCAAAATACTATCAATTTCCTTATAGCTAGTAGTGATCCTAATCCTAGAAAACACTTGTTTTGATGATGCGCAGGTCTATGTAGAGGGTCTTAGCACTCATGCTGTACAGACTGCTTGGGCGATGCTAGCTTTGATTTATGCTGGACAGGTTTTATTTCTTGATCACATATATGTCATTTAGTGCATAGGACTACTCCCTTGTTACAAAAACAATGCAATGTATTTATATGTAATCAATCATCACAACATTTACGAATTTGCAAATACCTCGATGTGTTAGGTTCATCTCCTCAAAAATATTTTCGTAATGATATTGGTTTACTAGATTCATCAAATAAAAATATGTTTGTGTTTTATATCATCTTGGTATCCAAAGCATCACTGTCGACTACTAGTTGGAGTACCATTAATTATTTATAAATACATGTTGATTGCATCCACCTTTCTATTCTAATTTGTACAATTAGATGGAAAGGGACCCAACGCCATTACATCGAGCAGCAAAAGTATTGATTAATATGCAACTGGAGACAGGAGACTATCCTCAACAAGTGAGTTTTCCAAACATTGTTACGATGCAAAAGAAAAAATGTACTCTCTCTCATCATGAATATAAGTCTGTTTTAGTTTTTCCTAAGGTCAAAGTTTTCTAACTTTGACCAGCAATGCATAAAAGTTTGTATGATCATGATTGCAGAAATATTGCGCTACAAAAATCATGTAATTTCACAATGTATAATGCTTTTCATTTAATGTTATTTATTTTTGTAGACATACTAGATGGACTTATATTTATGATCATCGGTAGTATGAGCAATCTATTTGTTATGTCTGAGCCCAACTATGTGCCCCCTTGATTTTGAGAGAACTCTACTTAGGACCTGTTTGGCAGGGCTCCAGCTTTGAAAACACAGCTCCAGAGCAGGTGCTCCACCATGGAGCAGCTCTACGGTGGAGCTGAGCTCCCACCAAACCGTCTGATAGAGCTCCAACTTTGAGATGGATTCATTTGTAATTTTTGAAACACAAATAGGGCCTAAAATAAAAAAGCATCTCCTTCTCCCTCTAGCATGCGGCAGACCGAGGGAGGCGCCGTGCCCGAGGACGCCGGGGCCAGCGCGGCATGGGGAGGGGCGCGGCCAGGCCCGAGGCTGCCACGGCCGTCGCGAGGGCATGCAGCCATGCCTGAGGCCGGCGCGACCGGTGTGAGCTCAGCGCTCGAGCGTGAGGCGGGGTGGGACCGGGGTCGAGATGTAGGGTGCAAGGCGAGGCGGGGCTGGGTCGCCACAGCCAGCGCTACCGGCGGCATGGCTAGCGCGGCCGGCGGTGGCCATGTTTGCCTGAGCGAGCACGCGCTGAGGGCGCAGGGACGGGGCCAGCGAGCGAGGTGTCGGAGGAAAAATAAAAGAAAGAAGCATGGAATGTTTATTTTCCACTAATTAGTGGCAGTGGTAGGTAATTTCCACCAACTTCACAAAATTAGAGTTTTAAGAGCACCCCTTGAGGTGCTCCATGGATTTGGTGGATCTGGGATCTAGATCCATGTTTTTGGCAGATCTGGAGTTCGTGGAGCTGGGGCGATTGGCTGAAAAAAATGGGAGAGAGCTGTTTTTTAGGATCTGGAGCTGCGTGGAGCTCTGCCAAACACCCCCTTACTGATTCCCTATGGCCTAGACAAGGGGGTGTTTACTCTTATTTTGGTGATCCTATGCAGAAGCTAGGTATTTTCATGTTTATTATTCAATTATTCTACTATCACATTCCTAGGTAATGGCCTCTTAGATAGCTGTATTGGTTAAGTTTCAATGATGGGTGCCTTTGAGATTTCAATCAATTGCATTGTGTGTTCTGCATATATATAGTAGACAGGTCATATATATACTATTATATGTTTAGCTAGTTAGTTCCTACATTGCATGTTCATAGTTTTATTTTGTGCCTATAACTTATTGGAGATATCTCACCCTAGAATTATTACCTTGTAAGAGAAAAAAGTGTCGCCATTACATTTCCCATAACCTACCATCACTGACCATTTCTTTTGCATTTTGATTATAGGAACATGTTGGCAACACCAACTCCTCTGTTTACTTCAACTACCCCAACTACCGTATTTTGTTCCCTGTTTGGGCTCTTGGAGAGTATCACCGCAAAGTACTTGCCAAGAGTAATTGAAGGGACCCCATGCAATGCAAAAATATCATATGTAGTATTATGTCACATATTAAAGGAAAATTATATTGGAATCAATAAAACCACTTGTATTTTCTATCATGAAATGTAATTGGGTAGCCACATACAAGATTGCAGTGGGCCATGTAATCATGTATAAGTATTGATTATGATGTATGCATACTATTCTGAACACCCTGATCACAAATAAGTAAATTCGATTTGTGTACAATCAAATTATCTAGACTTTGTAATTTCAGAACAACATATATTTTATATACTTCATAAACATGGTGCCACATGCATGTAATACTTTGGCCCATTAGTGTCCTGGATTCGGGTCGTTATTATGGAAAAGTGTAAATATGCAGTAAATCCTAATAATCTATTAATTGCTTCATGGTTTCTGTTCCATGTAGAATAAATTGATAGCCTTAAGACAGAGATTATATTATTAAGCACTGCATCCTTCATAAAAGCAGCAGGAAAAATGTTGTAACAACAACAACTGCAGGACTACTAAACAGTTGGTGCTTCCAGTCTATAACTCTATATTGATTTCAGATTTTGGTCTCGTGCAACTCTTTGTCATGATTTGTATAGAGCAAACTCTGCTTCTAGCTTTCTTTTTCCAAGAACCGGCAATCACACATTAGTAGAGAGTTCATTTTTACGTGGCATCATAACCACACTACCTCTTTCTTTGTCAAACACTCAACCTATAAGTTCAAATTTGCATACAAATTACAAATCAAAGGCGACATCACCAGAATATTATCTCTTTCAATAAAGTATAATCTAGTAGATAAGCCATAAATATTGGCCATAAGCTGGATGTCATGGGAAAGTTTTAGGTTTAAAATGTTTTATGAACCCCACAACTGCCTACCATAACCATATGCCGTGATATTAGGTTAGGGCATGTTTGTTCTAGCTTTTTGTTGGCTTCTTCCAACCAGAAGCAAGAAACTGAAACAAACATCCTAGCTGTTTGAGCTAGATTTTGAAAACTTGTAAATCTAGCTTCTGAGGAAACATACTAAAAGCTAAAAACCACACTAAGAGGAACTTTTTTGGCTTTTGGGTGTGCTGAGAAGCTTTAAAAAATATTATAAAATTCAATAGCAAAAAGCTAGCAGCCAAAATCCCAAAGTTCGAAAGCCAGCTTCTAAGCCAAAAGCCCAAAAACTGTAGCTCAAACAAAAAGACCCTTAAGGTGCTAGCGGACTTTGCATGAGTAGGATAGCGGGCCAAACCCCATGGTAAAAGGGGTGACGGGTGCCTAGTTAAGTTAGGGTGGACTTGATTTTATAGAGGGTGTTCAATTGGCTAGCTAATGATGTCACTTGTGCTTTGTTTTCTTGTCCTTTCTCTATAATTTCTACTAGTATCTCATATGATTAAGAATTGGGTCTTTTTGCTATATCTCCATCTCTTTTGTTCTTTTTATTATTGCCTACTAAACATTTAGTTCATCCCCAAATTATGCCATACAAATACCGAGTTAATTGTAAGAGTTTTGCTCCAGTAGACCTCCTAAAAAAGTTTGCACGAATCCCATTTGGATCCATTCATTTTGGAGGAATTGGAATCTACTTAATGGACTAGGCTATTTGGCTTGGAATTTGACATTCTACAACTTTCCAAAGTTCACATATAAGTCTGTCTCAAATTCATAGGGTGGGAGATGGAAGTTGATTCTGTAGATCACCAACGCTATGTTTCTACTCTGCAAATTATAGCACGTTGTTTGGCTCACTCCCCTACAACAGAAATACAACACATAAATATCTCCCTTGTATGGCCAATACTAGTATACAAATATATTCCACATACAACCATATTAACTTAATTAATTTGTACCTAAATTAATTGTTGGCCGCATGAGAATGATGGAATTAGCAAGAGATTGGAATATCCATATTGTGCTTTATTTTGGCTCAAACGTCTACTATTAGCATTGAGTATCTTGATACCATTTACATGATAGTTGAATGTAACTCATTTTACACTACAGTTGAATGTAACTGATTAACAAATAGTATGATCCATAGTTGAATGTAACTGATTAACAAATAGTATGATCCATAGTTGAATGTAACTGATTAACAAGTATTTTTGGCACTACCTTGTGTTTTAGTACAATATTTTTTTTTGCGACTTGTGTTTTACTACAATATATATGTGAAGTCTGCATACAGAAGCTTAGACTGGTAGAAATGACCCATTGTTTTGTAAGGTATACACATGCATTTTTGTCATATCTTGCAACGCACGAGCATTCACCTATCGAATGAATTAAAGGTGTTCATATAGGTGATGATTTGGCATCAATGGCTATAAATGGTTGTATGCAGAATCAGAAATCAGTAAGTGGTAACAGTACAACACACATTTAAACTCAAACTATTGTGGCATTACTTTTTCCAATGCAAGTTGCAACACGTTTAAACATGAATTATTGTGATATTGTTTTTTTTGTTGCAACGCACGGGCATGACCTAGTGTTTTAAAAACATGAGCCATGTAAATATCTTATTCTCTTATGTTTGTTTAGGCCACCTTTTGTTGAGATTGTCAGATTCCATGTAACTTATGAAAAGTTTCATGAGGCCCTGAAGCCTAGAGGGAAAATGATAACAATGTCATGACATTGTGGACAAATGAATTCAATCATGTCTGCTTTGAAGCTTCCATACATGGCATCAATGTTTTAAAGAAATTTGCCTTCAACGTTGTGTACACGGTAAGCTTTGTAGGGCCAAGATGGTGGACTAGAGGGGGTGAATAGTCCTTTCTAAAGCTAATTATGCTGGCTAACCGAAATAAATGTGGAATTAAACTAATCGGTCTAGCCAAGCCTACACCCCTCTATCTATCTATCACAGAAGCACCTTATAAAAGATCCTAACTGAACAACTAAGGTGCCAAGCTAGTGGGAGCTCACCTACACAATTCTAGTTAGCAAGGTCACATAAATCTATGCAACTAGCTAGTCAACTAAGCACACCGTGAGCTCCTACACGTACCAATGAGCACAAGCACAAGCACAAAGCAAACAACACTAGCACTACTCACCTAGCTAAGCTATGTGCAAAAGCTAAACTAGAGAGTAAACTACTTAGCTACACAAGCTAAGGGAGCCACTAGTTAACTACACAAGAAAACTAGCTACACAAGAGTAACAACACAAGCACAAAGTATGAACAAGTAAATACAAGCTTGTGTTAGGGAATTGCAAACCAACGGGAAGATGGTGACACAATAATTTTTATTCTAAGGTTCGATGGTTTGCCAACCACTTAATCCCCATTGAGGACAGCCCAAGGTTGTCACCGAGCCTCTTGCTATTGGTGGCCCGCAAGCCTACTCTCACCTCTTAATGTGTGCTCACACAAGAGCTCTATCACTTTGATCTGGCCGGTCCACTTGATGCTTTTCACACCTCGCTTTTAGTACAGTTGCTCTTCGCGATCTCCCGCTGGGCAAGCACAACACCCCTAACAATGCAGTCACTTCTAGCACACCGCACAACCTTTGTGTGTGCTACGGCAGAGCCCTCAAGCCTCCAAGCCATCTATGAGGTTGCAACCTCCAAGAGCAACAAGCCCTCAAGCTTGCTAACCAGCCCCTAGTGCCACTAGATGCTATCTCTCTCAAGCAAATGCACTAAATCATCACTCCAATCTCACATTGAATCACAATCTCAACTATGCAACAGAGTGGAGTAGTTAATTTTGGCACTCCTATGTGTGGGAGGGTTCACAAAGTCCCCAGCACCCTCAAACACCCAGCTACACACTCTATTTAAAAGCCACCAACCAAAACTACTCATTGCCAACTTGCTGCAGATTCTATGCCCGCACTAGACTACAGCACCAGACCTCCCCAATGGTCAATTTCCAATGGCTCCAAAAATAGCCATTGGCACTATTCCACATCTGGTGCACCTATCCGGTGCTCACCAGACAGCACCGGAGAGTGCAATGCCTCAACTGCGTGCCAAACACATTCTCTGGCAGAATGGTGCGGTGTGAGCTCCGGTGCTCGCACTGGACACGTCTGGTGGGTGCTTTTGAACTTCCTACGCTCGACAGACACACACCAGACCTCTGCAGTCAGTATCCAGTGCACACCAGAGAGCATTATGTGTGCCTCTAAAACTCCTCGGCTCTCAACCCTTTAGCAGATGTTCGGTGGTCACTCCGGTGACCACATCGGACACCTCTGGTGCGGCAAAAGTTAGCACAATGAGCTTTGTTTCAAACCCCTTTTTTAAATGTGCTAACTCCTCAAGAGTACCACCAACTTGTCCATGTGAGTTAGCCCTTCACAAGCATTTTCAAAGGGTTTTCACTTGCACCTTTCCACGCCACTCAGTCTAAATGCATCGCAAGTTAGACCGACCTAGTGGCACTAGATAACCATTTAGCTCACAGAAAACCTCTCTTGTTAGTACAACTATCTATCCTAAACTTGGTCAAGCACTTCTCTACTCAACCTTTGATTGGTTAAATGAAATGCCCTATAAATATACCTTTGCCTTGTGCATTCCATTTCATCTCCTCTGTCTGTTATGCCACACAAGCATCCAACCTCCATCTTCATCAAATGATGAACAATGATCAGCCATAGGTGTAGCCAACCATGCTACCTTTGATCGTTGCCCATAGCACGAAGTTCCTTCATCACTCTCCATCAAGCCACTTGATTATGAACACACATCAACACTTGGCTTGATCTCTTGTAGATGATATGATCCACTTCATGTCATCACATGGGGTTACTAGTTCATCGATCGCAAGTTCGCTTGCTCTTCACCGCTACAACCTGTCCATCAGTGCCAAGTCCTTGCTCTAGCTTCATCGCCGCACGGTTCGTCGCACCTGAGCCTCTGACTTGCCCTTCACACTAGCAACCCGATCCTTCATAGCCAATCCATGTCTCTTGATGTTCTCTACCTAGCCACATGGCACCGCCTTTGCAAACAGAGACCCTCGCCCATGCCCTTCACCGCGAAACCCTCACTTCAAGATGCCACTTTTATATGTTGGGGCCCTCGTAGGCCCGGCTAAAGCTCGGGCAAGGTGACCCCTCTTAGAACCACTGAATCATCGGGGCCAGTCCCCGATACACCCTCGACTGGCCCTCGCCCGCGTGTCCCTTCAGACCTCCTCAGAACAAGTGCTTCGGCTTTTGTGTCTTGTAGGTCCCGAAGTTAGCTGTGTGACTGGCCAACGCCCGAGAACCCTCGAAGCCACCCCAGCAACGTCATTATGGAAGAGGCAACGGATGATCCCCCAAGCGGGAGACCCTAACAGCGTTAAGTGGGCAGTTGAAGTCGAGGCGTCAAATTACCAGAACGTCCCTAATCTTTGTAAGAGTTCCCCCATTCAAATCTGGGTAATCGTAGTTTTATCGTCCCTAGGTATGGCCCATAAATACCTGGCGGGGCTGACTATAGAGATGGTGATTTAATGGTCATTTACTCCTGAGTTTATTGCATTCCCCTTTGTGCAACCTTCGCTAGTCAACCTTTCTTTTCTCCTATGAGACACCCTTGGCCTCCACCTCGCGGATTCCCGATGAGAGTTTGGAGGCCAAGCGAAGCCCCCACACCCTAGCTTATTTAGTAATGTTGGAATTTGTTTTATGTTTTGTTGTGATTTATGTTGCTGATATGTTTTGCAATTGTTTTAAGCCATGTTTCATTATTTTAATATTGACCCATCTCTATTTAGTGTCTATTATTGATATCGGTTATCACTGCCGGGTGAAGTTATTAACCGGAAGTGATAATAGAGCATCAATGCTAGGTTAAGATGTGAACCGGCAGTGATATCTTTTTCAAACATATATTGGAAATTTCTATTGCCTGCCCTCCAGTCTTTGTCCATAGCGCCAACATTTCATCTCCCTCACGCAGCGTTCTCCGTGAGTGTGTTAATTTCAGTAGAGTTTGCCACCACTGTAGACGCCCTCTTTGCCGAGTGCTGGGGGCACTCGGCAAAGCCACCCAAGCACTCGGCAAAGGCTTTGCCGAGTGCCGCACTCGGCAAAGGTCTCTCGGCAAAGATTTTATCGGCAAAAATTTCTTTGCCGAGTGCCAAAAATCGACACTCGGCAAAGTCTTTGCCGAGTGCCAAGCCCGCACTCGGCAAAAAAATAACTGCCGTCAACATTTGACGCCGGCTTTGCCAAGTGCCTAGGGATTGGCACTCGGCAAAATTTGAATTTTTGCCGAGAGCCAGGGCTCAGCACTCGGCAAAGAAACCATTTTTTTTAAAAAAATCTTTTTAAAAATAGTCTTTGCCGAGTGGTACCACCTGGCACTCGGCAAAATTGACCTCTTTGCCGAGTGCCAGGCTGTGGCACTCGGCAAAACTGGGGAAGTGGCTGTTTTTGCAGCATTTTTTTCCAGCTTTGCCGAGTGCCACACCCCTGGCACTCGGCAAAGACTTCTTTGCCCAGTGTTGGCACTGGGCAAAGCTGGGAAATTTGCTATTTTGTTTGTTTGTTGCGTTCCTTCGAAAGCAAACACGCAAAACTCATATATAATATATGAGACAACACATAGGCATTTAGCATCACACAAAACGCATACATAATCCATCACATACATCCATAATACATCACAAGCACATCCAACATCCATCACAAGCACATCCTCCTGCATAATCCATCACACGCACATCCAATGTGCAAATCCATGACAACATCTAAGAAGTCTTCATCCAACACAAGTCCTAGATCAAGAAAAGTCAATGAAACATGAAGGGGCACCACCTACTGCCACTGATCCCAATGGGAGCCTGAAGGGGCACCTCCGTGCGGTGGTGGACCTGTCCAGCCGGGGTGTGTGTGCTGAGGCGAAGGAGTCGGGTTCGAACCCGACGACTGTTGCTGCACAAAGGAGAATTGAATTCATTAGTATCTACACAAGCTAAAGGACTTGATCAACCATATATATATACTCACCGGAGTGCCTAGAGCCAGAGGAGTAGGAGGCACAACTGGAGCGAGCAGCGACTGGGGCACCACCACACCCGGGAGAGTGGTGCCGAGGCTCGACATGAATGAGAACATGTCCTGCATCCTCTGCGCCTCGGCCGCCCTCTGGGCCCTCAGGACCTCCCACTTGGCCCTCTCGGCCTCCCTCTGGGCCCTCTCCCTCTCCCTCTCGACCACATACATACTACTAACACTAAAACTATGAACAACAACTACAACTACTACTGTCACTACGACTTACTAACTAATACTAACACTACTAATTAACTACTACTACTAACACTACTACTTACTAACTAATACTAACATTAGGGCATACCTTGCCAGCGAGAATGCGAAGACCGAGGGCCGGCGACGACAACGGGGACGACCGCTACGGCGTGAGGATCGACGAACCGAGGCGGCACCTTTCTTCTCATCTCTTCTCCTCTTCTCCTCTTCTCCCCTTCTCCTTCTCTCCTCCCCTCCTCCTCTCTTCTCCCCTGCCTCCTTCTCCCCCCTTCTCCTTCCTCTCCTCCTCCTCCTCCCTTCTCTTTCTTCTTCTTCCTCCTCCCCTTCTTCTCCTTCCTCCTTTCCTTCCTCCTCTTCCTCCTACCTCCTCCTCCTTCCTACTGCGGGCGCGGCGGGCGCGGGGCCGGAGTAAAGGACTACATGGATGTGCAATGAAACCTTTTTTTTTTAATCGTGTATAGCAAAACGTGGACCTCAAGACTCAACTAAAACTTGCACCGAACCGGAGACCGTTCTTTTGGCACGCCCACAGAGGCACAGACCACGGCCATGCGGCGGCACAGCCACAGCACTATCAACGTTCAGCGGCAGGCCAAGCGGCGCGATGTGGACTGCTCTCTGGTCCTCCGTCTCGTCTCCACAGCAACTGTGGCCCAAAAAGAACCCAGGCCCGCATGCAAGCCGTTCTGGGCCTACAGGAAGAACCGCCGTTTGCATGATGCGCTGGGCCGACCATGCGTCTTCTTCAGAGTATGGCGAGGTCCAATGAGATTGAATGGGCCGTCTTCTGCGCTTCATTCCAGGCAGGAAGGCACTGCGGCCTATGGAGCAGGCGGCGGCGGCGCACCGGTGAATCGGCTGCGCGAGCAGGGGCTGTGTGCCTGAACCTTGGAAGGCTTGGACTTGGACACCAATGTGACTGTGAAACAAGCCGAAGATCTGCGACCGATAGTGAACTTCATCTGCAACAGCTCCAGACCTTGTTTTCAGTTTACACGTCGCTTGAAAATTGCTTGAAAGTTTCTATGCCTTGCCTACCTGTGAATGCTATTATGAAATTTGCATACTTCGAACTCGCATGTTTTTTTTTACCATGGACTTTCGTCTGAACTGGTTTGAAGCTTGTATTCCCGGCATCCAAACAGGTGATCAATCGTTCTCAGATGTCCAATCCTACAAACCGCTTAAGCTTTTCAAAGCCACGAGGCACGAGCCCTACAAAGCCACAGCCATAAATTCATATTTGAAGTTAAAATACGAGGCCACGTGTAGCGCGACATGTTATGCAAATGCTGAAAGGCGACAACTAGAGCGATGTATCAACCACTTCTGTATTTCATTATTTGCTAGGTAGCGTGGTCGTGCGTTGCTACGGGATAACTAACAATTATACTAAAAACACACGGATCGCACGATAAGATAACAATACTGTAAAAATTAAATACCAACGTTAAAGTGACATTTAATCCAAAAAGCAAAGTTTATGAATTTAACACAGTCACGGAGTGCGCGACGTCGCAGGCTCACAAACTCTACTTTATAGACATTTCCGTGATGCGGCTAAGATAATATTTTATATTAGCAGGAAGAAATCTCCGATATCCATTTCTTTCATTGTAATCCATTTATCTGGACAATGTTTGAGGTGAGGGCACGGTTACAGTTTTTAGTAGCTTTGCGATATTGTCCGAAGCTATGAGATGATTAATGTCTTGCAATGATCCTTTCATTAATTTAGTTTTCTATCTATGTTTAATTGTTTATTCAATCTATTTTATAGGCACGCCGGTAGATAATGGATGACAAAATTCAAGCATCCATAATTTATCTCTTTGACTTTGAGCATGAGTTTTATTTTTATTTTTTAATTGATATATTGTCCTTTTGTTTTTACCGTAGCGTTAGCACGGGCATGCATGAAAAACAAAGATGTCTTTACACTGCAGAAATCTTTCAAGAAGATCATGCATAGATTATTTTTGTATTGATTATTATATATATACAATCACCTAAATATTCTAATTAAACTATAAAATTTTGAATTAGGATACGAGGTAAGACATGCAAACAGATATTTCAAAACTACCCGTAGAGTTCAAAGAACTTAATAAATAAATTCTTCTTGAGGCAATGCAAATTCTCTCCCAATCTAGATGAATCTATGATGGAGCTGATCTCAAGCAATGTACTTGGATTCACTCCCAATCTCATAAAATATGATGAATCTATGATGGAGATGAGTGGGAGGGCTTTGACTAAGCTTACAAGGTTGCTATGTCAATGCAAATGGCCAAGAGAGTGATTTTGAGCCAGCCATGGTGCTTAAATAGGAGCCCCCACAAAATTGAGCCATTAGGCTCACATAGCAGCCCAACTCGCGCTGACCGAACGCGCTGACCAGAATGACGGACGTACCCGGTCCAGTGTCCGGTCGCGGGATCTTTGCCACGTGTCCCGCCTTCAAATTTCACACCGCCCGATCTCCAACGGCTAACTCACTCCTGCGCTCGTGTACAGTTAGCTTGCTCGCGCGCCCAAACCACCAAGCACTGACCGGAGGCGCTGCTCCCTCCAGCTATCGCCCGTTAGGTTACTTCCAAAGAGGTTCCAAAGCACCCAAATGCTGATCGGATGCGTCAAATGTACCTCGACCGGACCCTGCCCAGCGTTCGGTCAGTTCTCCTCCTCTGCGCGCCAAGTTTCACGCCCGACGTCATCGTAGGTCACTTTTACTGGGCTGCGTTCAGTCACTGAACCGACTGACCCCGAGCGCGCCAACACTTTTATAAATGACCGGACTCACCACCTCAGCATCTGGTCACCTCGGGTTCAGCATCCGGTCACTGATTGTTAGTAAAAACACCTCATTCACTTCACTAACTTCTCCACCCTTGCTCAAATGTGCCAACCACCAAGTGTATCACCTTGTGCATGTGTGTTAGCATATTTTTATAAAACATTTTTAAGGGTGTTAGCACTCACTAGAATCTAAATGTATATGCAATGAGTTAGAACATCTAGTGGCACTTTGATAACTGTATTTCGACACAAGTTTCACCCCTCTTTAGACTATCAATCCTAAATGTGATCACACTCGCTAAGTTTCTCGATCACCAAACAAAAAAAACTCCTATCAAGATTCACCTTTGCCTTGAGCTTTTTTATTTTTCTCTTTCTTCTTTTTCTAAGTCCAAGCACTTGATCATCACCATGGTAACACCATCATCATGATCTTCACCATTGCACCACCACTTGGAATAGTGCTACCTATCGTATGATCACTTTGATAAACTAGGTTAGCACTTAGGGTTTCATCAATTCACCAAAATCAAACTAGAGCTTTCACTCGTCCATCTTAGCATTGAGAAAGGTGTTGCCTGCCGATTCCATTGCGTTCTTGATGTCTGCCTCCAATTGTTTGACTGCTGCTGCGTGTTCGATGGTTGCGAGTGCCAATTTTGTTGTGGCGATGTCGGTTGTGTGGTCTTGTTCGATCATGGCCAAGCTTGTGTCCAAGATGGTGAGGGAGTTGTTATATCCTTCGAACTAGCTGGCGATGGTGGAGAAGAAGTCGTTGATCAGTTGGCGTAATTCTATGAGGAGATCAGAGTTGCTGCTGTTGTGTCACACCTGATTTTAAGGACAAAATCGAATGTAGAATCCTATGTATGCCTAGGAATCGGTCACACACATAAGAAGACAAATTATATTGTATCATCACAAGTGTTTATTACACATCGAATAATATTCCATGACAAAAGTATCAAGTCTATAAAAGAAACGAAAAAACGTGATAACTACTCTCCACGAGAGCCTCCAAATTCCATAGGGACGGTTGACTGGTGAACCATAAGTCTAGTAATCCTCAGGAAACTTAGCATTACTGCCATAATCTGTTACCCATCCAGGATTTTTGCCCAAGTAATGAAAATAAACAAGCATAAGTACATCTCGTACTTAGCAAATATAACATGGGGTTCATGAGGCTCAAAAAGGCTGAGACACAGGCTTACAACGTTAAGCATTTTAATGAGTCAATTTTTGCATTAGTAGCAACAGGTTTGCAATGCCCCCAATCAATCACATGAAACTGATAACATGAATAATGAGGTAGCATTTAAAAACATGATCATTTGTCATTATTCAATAAGGAGTCCAGGCCTCTTGTGACCATGAGCACGGCTGTTATAATAGTTTTACACTCTACAAAGGTTGTATAACTTTACCCATGAGCTGTGATTTGTCCTTTCACCCGAGGTAGCTAGCCTATTGACCCACTTCCAAGGAAGGTCGATAGGGTTCACTATGAAGCCTTTCAAAGGTTCGTCTAACAAGTTAGTAGCCGCTAGGTTTGTGTGGCAAGTATATATAGAGCCCCCTTTTGATATGGCACATGCGTGCAGAAGCACACATAGGAATAGAGGACGCACTATACCCATCGTGTCATGCCCCTTTTGCGCCTTTCGGTAACCACTAACAAGCTAGAAAAGGTCCTCATACTTGACTAAAGCTAGAGCCATATAGCACTCATGGTTGTACTATAAGTCCTAGGTCATCACTTACAGATAAGTCCTTAGGGAAGACAAGAGCATCATGTATAAAGCCAAATGCTCTCACCCTTTAATTCATGTTGCTAAAAAGAGTCTTTTATTTTTCATTGCATATTCCATTAATAAAGTTACAGTTCATGATCATAATTAATTGAGCACTAGCATCAGCTACCCATATGCAAAAAATCCCACAGGTGACAAGGAATTAGGATATCAAATAACTAGGAAAAGTATCTATGGGTATCAAGGTAGACACATGCATATGATTAAATGTTATTAAGGTGAATAGAACAACAAGGATGATCCCATTCTATACTTGTCTTGCTCAAAGTTTTCCTGCTGGTCTTGGTCTTCAAAGCATTGATCCTGCTCACCAATGTACTGCTCACCGTCTATACTCGACCACAACATAGCACCACACAAGCATTCGGAGCCAATCAAGCATAGCAAACAAGAACTATAATTAGAACAGTACACCAACAGTGGGGGAAACAAGTTGAAAACTTTATAAAACTATTTTACATGTCGCTACGAACACACAGACGTGAAAATCACTGAAATCAGATTTAAAATGGAGAAGATATCATGAATTAACGCTCTGGATGGCAGTTTTGTAAATACCGCAAACTATTACCGAATTAAAATAAATAAAATATGATTTTAAACCTAAGACAGGAACTGCAGGTTAGATATTTTAGAAAGTTGGGGGGCTATTTTGTAAAATAGCCACGAAGGGGTATCTTCTGTTTAAGATCGTCTGATCGGAATCGGCTGGCTGTGATGGCTTGGGGCAAACTGCCGGCTGGAACTGGGTGGCCGGCGCGGTGCAACCATTGCCAGCGGCAGATTTATCTCCGGCTAGCATGGAAAGGGGCCCTTAGGCCACGGTTGCGCGATACGAGAGCGCAGGAAGAAAGAGCGGGCGGTGGCGAGCTCACCTAGGGCGTTCTCGTGGACTGAGATGGGGCAGAGATGACATGTGGTGGCTGGTGGCCTTGGAGAGGGTTAGAGCGGCCAGGTGGAGTGGGGTGGATGCGGAGTGTTCACACGTCACTCTGGGCACCATCTAAAGAGGGAGAGAGGGGTCGAGGGAGGAAGGGAAAGTCCGATCAAGGAGCTCAGCTCCATGCCAACAATGGCGGGTGGCGGATCAGCCACAGGAGCACCGGATCGAGAGCGGACCATGCTCGGTGAGCGGGGGACACGGGATGAGGGGCAGCTGGGTTCGCGTGGGGTGCTCGGACACAGGGAGGGGAGGGCTCGGTCCGCACGGCTTGCTCGGTGGAGACCTGGCCATTGCGGATCGGGGGTGGAGAGACGGAGCCGGAGGTGGGAGATGGCTGATAGGTGGGGACAAGGTGTCAGCGAGGGAGAAGGTGGGCTCAGGTCGTCAGCCAGAGAGAGAAAAGGGCAGCGGCCGCGTTGGGCTTCGGCCCCAGTTGGGCCGGCTCGGCTGGATGGGCCATTGGCCAGGGAAGCAGGACAAATGGCCGAGAAGGGAGGGTTGGAGAGAAGTAAAAACCTTTGCCTTTTCTTCTCTGAAATCAATTTACAATTACATTTTCAGAACAGATTTTGAATCGAGATTGAATTGGAATAAAAACCAGACAGTACATAAAATCAATGCACCAGCAAGAATGCAACAGCAAGTGTCTAGCCTTATGATTGATTTTAATTTGGCAAGAATGCACAGTACACTTCATTGTTTGACTATGTTTCTTCATGAGTCTTTGTACTACTTCTCTTGCACCCCTAGGACCTATTATATTCTTTCTACTATCTCTTAACACATATGTTAGTCCTAGTGCTCGTGTTGTTATCTCAATCACCAGGACCATTCATGATCATGCAATGGCCACATGATTCTTACATAAGGAGATGAGCAAGAGGGTGAAAACATGGGATAAACAATTTTTCCATGGTATTGGCTGGCTAACTACAACCACTAGTATACATAGGAAATCGACAATGGATATGCTTGTGATCACCAAGGCTCTATTGCCCTTGGCTCTTGGGCTACAACCACAAAGGTGGGCACACCTAGCTAGACTAGCTACTTGCAAACCAACTATGATTCTCATAAGTCATCACTAGCCTCTCTCCTTGTCACCTGATATCTTGTTCACTTGAGCTTGGTGTCATCAAGATAAGGGTCTCTACATCCCCTCACAAGCTTCTTGGTGCCGCTCTACAAAAATCAAGAGAGCCAATAGTCTTGAGGGGTTCAAGTCCCCAGGCGCTAGTGCACTAATATTATATGATTATATTGGATTAATCCTAGACAACTGTTAGTTTCTACCTTGACTAAAACCATTTGTGTGGGTGAAAGGAGCAAATGGCCTCGAGAGGGTGGAGGTGAATTGAGACCCATAAAATTCAAAGCAACAACCTTAAATTAATTAAACTACTGCAACAACTAGCAAGAACCAGCCCAAGAACTAAGCAAAGATCACACTAAGATGTGTCGACAGGGCCATAATGTAAGCCAAGTCCTTAGTCCATGAACAATTGCAATAGGTCCTTAGATTGTGGAAATTAAATCTAGCTAGTATATCACACTAACACAAAATCAAGTTGAAGGGATCATGACACCTAAGAGGGGTATGAATTACTCAACATAAAACTAATGGCCTCAAAAACCTACCTATCAAAACCTATGCAAAATACTATCTAGATATGTACTAAAGTTTTGCTAAGTGTTGCTAAGAACACCAAGAGATGGCTATAAATCCTCATCAATATCAGTAGATTCTTCATGACCACGAGCCAAATTACTTGCAGAGACTTTCGGGGCAATTACCTCTAATGAAACTTCATGAAACTCTACTCCCTTTGTACTATAATATAATGCATTCAAAAAAATTTAAGACAAGTTGAGGGAATACTTAAATGACGCATGTATTCATGGATTGAACCCAATTATGGAGTTTCTCCTCAAATTGGTTTCCTTTTTAACAAACTTTGCCAAATCTAAACATAGAGACCATGTATCATGCATTATATTCCAGTACAAATTTTAAAAGTCATAATGCACTATATTTTAGGACAGAGAGAGTACTTAAGTGGTAGATTAGGAAGGGCATATTTCTCAGTGGCACATGCACAACTACTTCATTGTTCTCCACTATAATATGGTTTCTTTAAGAGCAATAGTCTATACCTTTCTCTGTATTTTTCTTTTCCATACCAAAACTGATGAAATCTAACATTCTACTTCATTTATGATTAGGCACTAAACATGATTTGTCGTTGGGCTGAAAACCCAAATTCAGATGCGCTCAAGCGACATATTCCAAGGATACATGATTATTTGTGGATTGCTGATGATGGAATGAAAACCAAAGTATTGTATATTTTATTCCAACTATTCTTGTAGTTTCATGCATTTGCCCTAGATCCCCTTTCTCTCTACTTTTAGAACAGATAAATCGGATATTAAATAACTGGCATGTGATTGGACGTCTCATCATTAACTGTTCTAAGCTAATTAAATCCCATCTAAATACAACCTTATATGATAGGACAAACCTCATGTTCCTTTAATTATTATTTCATAATAACAATTTGGTATAGTCCTCTACAACAAAAATGTTATCAAAGGTACATGCATTAAATTTCCATTTCACATTAAAGCATTCTTTCATATTTAGCTTTTAAAACAACCACAAAAACAAGAAAATTACTGACTCAGACTTCTTTATTCTTACGAAAAAGTGTCTTAAAGGTGGAGATGTGGATTGTTGTAAATAGTTGTCCTTTCCTTTCTTTGATTGTATTGTTGATATTAAAAAAATTTGCAACAAAGTACTTCATATTGTGCATATACCATTTTACATGGGCCAATAGTTTTCAAGAGTAAATGGTCTTGGATCAACAACAACAACAACAACAACAACAAAGCCTTTAAGTCCCAAACAAGTTGGGGTAGGCTAGAGTTGAAACCCAACAGAAGCAATCAAGGTTCAGGCACGTGAATAGCTATCTTCCAAGCACTCCTATCTAAGGCTAAGTCTTTCGGTATATTCCATCCTTTCAAGTCTCCTTTTATTGTCTCTACCCAAGTCAACTTCGGTCTTCCTCTGCCTCTCTTCACGTTACTATCCTGACTTAGGATTCCACTACGCACCGGTGCATCTGGAGGTCTCCGTTGCACATGTCCAAACCATCTCAACCGGTGTTGGACAAGTTTTTCTTCAATTGGCGCTACCCCTAATTTCTCACGTATATCATCGTTCCGAACTCGATCCCTTCTTGTATGACCGCAAATCCAACGCAACATACGCATTTCCGCGACACTTAGCTGTTGAATATGTCGTCTTTTCGTAGGCCAACATTCTGCACCATACAACATAGCAGGTCTAATCGCCGTCCTATAAAACTTGCCTTTTAGCTTCTGTGGTACCCTTTTGTCACATAGGACACCAGACGCTTGCCGCCACTTCATCCACCCTGCTTTGATTCTATGGCTAACATCTTCATCAATATCCCCGTCCCTCTATAGCATTGATCCTAAATATCGAAAGATATCCTTCCTAGGCACTGCTTGACCTTCCAAACTAACATCTTCCTCCTCCCGAGTAGTAGTGCCGAAGTCACATCTCATATACTCAGTTTTAGTTCTACTAAGTCTAAAACCTTTGGACTCCAAAGTCTCCCGCCATAACTCCAGTTTCTGATTCACTCCTGTCCGGCTTTCATCAACTAGCACTACATCGTCCGCGAAAAGCATACACCAAGGGATGTCCCCTTGTATGTCCCTTGTGACCTCATCCATCACTAAAGCAAACAAATAAGGGCTCAAAGCTGACCCTTGATGTAGTCCTATCCTAATCGGGAAGTCATCCGTGTCCCCATCACTTGTTCAAACTCTAGTCACAACATTGCTGTACATGTCCTTAATGAGCCCGACGTACTTCGTTGGGACTTTATGTTTGTCCAAAGCCCACCACATAACATTCCTTGGTATTTTATCATAAGTCTTCTCCAAGTCAATAAAAACCATGTGTAGGTCCTTCTTCTTCTCCCTATACCGCTCCATAACTTGTCTTATTAAGAAAATGGCTTCCATGGTTGACCTTCCGGGCATGAAACCAAATTGGTTCATAGAGACCCGCGTTATTGCTCTCAAGCGATGCTCGATAACTCTCTCCCATAGCTTCATAGTATGGCTCATCAACTTAATTCCCCGGTAATTTGTACAACTTTGAATATCCCCTTTATTCTTGTAGATCGGTACCAATATACTTCTCCTCCACTCATCAGGCATCTTGTTCGATCGAAAAATATGGTTGAACAGCTTAGTTAACCATACTACAGCTATGTCCCTGAGGCATCTCCACACCTCGATTGGGATACCATCCGGTCCCATCGCCTTACCTCCTTTCATCCTTTTCAACGCCTCTCTGACCTCAGATTCTTGGATTCTCCGCACAAAGCGCCTATTGGTGTCATCAAAAGAGTCATCCAACTGAAAGGTTGTGTCCATATTCTCACCATTGAACAATTTGTCAAAATACTCTTGCCATCGATGTCGGATCTCATCCTCCTTTACCAAGAGATGCTCCCTTTCATCCTTAATGCACTTAACTTGGTTGAAGTCCCGTGTCTTTCTCTCACGAACCCTAGCCATCCTATAAATGTCCTTCTCTCCTTCCTTCGTACTCAAATGTTGGTAAAGATCCTCGTACGCTCTACCCTTTGCCACACTTACAGCTCGCTTTGCAGTCTTCTTTGCCACCTTATACTTCTCTATGTTGTCCACACTCCTGTTATGGTACAAGCGTCTATAGCATTCTTTCTTCTCCTTAATAGCCCTTTGGACTTCCTCGTCCTGTAAATGGTCTTGGATGGCAGAAAAAAAATAATTTATTTAGATTGCTTAATAATTTCTTACTTTTTTCTCTAGATTTATTCCTCATCGTGGAAGATGTTGTATTACTTGTATTCAGGAGTTCTTTAATAAAACTTTGATGTGCCATTCTGATTGTAGATATACAATGGCACCCATAACTGGGAGTTAGCACTTATAATCCAGGCCTTGTTATCATCAGATGCTGCCAATGAATATGGTCCAACCATTGAGAGGGCTATGGGATACATAAAGAGTGCACAAGTCTGTTGCTTACCACATCTTCTCGGTTTATCCTAGAAAATAACAATTAATTAGATACAAAATTATTTTTTTCTTCATGGATATTTATACTGTTCTTTAACAAACAGGTTACTACAAACCCTCCAGGGAACCCAAGTTATTGGTTCCGGCATAGATCAAAAGGATCATGGCCACTTTCAACTGTAGACAATGGCTGGGCTTCATCGGACACTGGTGCCGAAGCAACTAAGGTCAGCACAAAAAGCTTAATTATAGTTTAGTATTTTGTTTTGATATAGATATAGATAGATAGAGAGATAGAGAGAGAAGGAGAGGTTGCCAACCCACGCCATTCAATTCTCCTGGTGGTACGTAGTTGTAACACAATGCGTCTAAAATATGCTTATATGGCCCAGCTTCCGCACGTAGAATGGGCCTGCATACCGTAGCACCTCTCTTACACTTTTGTCCTCGTTTTGCATAAAAAGGTTAATCTGAATATGCTATGTTTGGAATGACAAGGATTATAAGCTGGACCTCACCTTCCTGAACTTCCAAGGTGGTACTAAACCCACCAACTACAACTCCTCATGTGCCATGGGCCAACTTCACAACTACTACAAGCTTCTAATGGACAGTGGTGTTACATTCACCCCCTTTAAGGGTTGACGCCCTTGGCAGCTCACCACATACGTAGCAGATTTTTAGGACCACCTGTTATACACCCCTCCACGGGCACATGCACTAAGGGTTGATGCTCTGATAACATCTGTTCCTGTGTCTAAAATCTTCTTATATGGCCTAGTTCCGCATGTGGAATAGGTGCGTAGCACCTCTCTTGCACTTTCGTCCTCGCTTCGTATAAAAGGGTTAACCTGGATGCACTATATTTAGAACGACAGGGATTATAAGCTGAAATGACAAGGATTATAAGCTGGCCCTTACCCTCCTAAACTTTCAAGATATACTAAATTCACTAACACTATAGGTTCTCATGTGCCACATGGGCCATGCATGAGCTAACAACACAACTACTATAGGGTAGTAATGGACCAGGGTGTCGCTGTAGTGCTTCACGCCTTCTGCTTTGGGTACTAAGGACTGAAGCCAGTGTGGCAGTGACAGGGCCATCTTCATCTTGTTGCATTGTGTTGGTGGCCACGACGAGTCGACGAAGGTCAACAGCCTTGTGCGATGCCATGTCGGACCGATGCTTGCCGGATTGGCGTGTTGCATGGCAATCGTATGCGGGTACACGACTAACATGTCGCTGCTCTCCGGCCTACTTGCTCCTAGCAAGGAGTGTACTAGTACATGGCAGGCATCCAGTCATCCACTGCCTCCATGGGCCTTTCTGGATTCCTAGTCTCACGTCCACCTCTTTGTTCGAGCTGGGCCGCAGGTACTCTTGCCGGAAAAAAAAGAATACAATTATAAGTTACGGTACCAGTTAGAGTGGTTCAGATTTGATCAAGTTTCTAATGATAATATCTATATTTATGGCTTTAAATCAATTTATTATAAAAATATATTTTAGAATTAATCTAATAATATTTATTTGATATGATAAATATTAATATTTTTTATCTATAATATAATTGATTAAAATTAAGATACTATGATATGACGTTACATTCATTCTGGGGATGGAGGGAGAACTGCCAAGCTCTTTGCTTTGTCCTCGTCCCATGTTGCTTGGTTGTGCGTGGCTGCTAATTTCTGCAGCCTTCCCTATGCATTGGAAGGCCCGATCGGTTGGAAGGCGTCGAACAAGTGGCAACATGACTGCCAGTTCCTGCAGACTAATGTGGGCGGTCATCATCTACCACGTTCGACTGAATAATAGCTCAGTTTATTGTTTTTTGGTTGTTCTGAAGGGTATAGCCATGAGGGTGGGCCAATATATATATGTTTCTTCTCTTGTCCAAGACGGCTTAGCGAGACCTATATATCTTGTCTTGGATCTCTCTCGTTCTGTTCGTGACAAGAGTAGTGGCGAACGAACGGCCAGGGTGTGCCCAGTTGTCATGCACCCTAGTTTGATGAAGACATACGTTGAGATCACAGACATTCAGCACTAATTGGGCAAGCAGAGATTTAGTGGTGTGGAATTTGGTGGTCAGCAACTTGCGTTTTCAAGACTGCGCATGGCCATATGCCCGTCTCGACTGTTTGCCTGGACGTTTTTGCCGTGTTCGTATGAGCTCGGCCAGGGTAGGTAGAGGCTGGTCTAGTAGGTGCTGTTTGCTGCGTTTGGTTGTTTTTCCCAGCAGAGCCAGACTAGACAGGGATCTTACTTGTTTGCCTGTACAGCGGTATGACCTTGGAGTAGGATGTGGTACCCAATTCTTTCCCTTCTCTTCTTGCAGACATTTCTACGAACAGGTTGAAGGGCAACCACCTGCTCGTCCATGTCGTTGGCCGCGGCGCTCGTCTTCGCGCCTATCTCACTGTCGACCCCTGTGCGGCGCCGCCGCCTGCTATGGCCAACGGCCACCCTCGGTGCAGGCCGAGCCGGCAGCCTCAGTGCAGCCCGCGCGCCACCACCGGCCGGCCGACCCCTGGTCGAGGCTCTCCTCTCCTCCAGTGCGCAGTAGCAGCAGAGGCGGCGTCGAGGAGAAGTGGGCATAGCGAGAAGCGCTTCGAGCAAGGCGCACGATGACGGAAGGGCGGGCACGGCAGGTGCGCTTCGTGAAGAAGAGAGCCAGACCCAGAAAAAACGAAGCCCACTTTGGTTTCCCCGCAGCCTGGCTCTAGTCTGCTTTAAAAAGCGTGCGAGTCTGCCCATGGTCATGGAGCGTCCAGGGAAACAAACAAGTCGACCGGGCAAACAAACATGCCCTAGATCTTTGTGTTGTTTCTACTTTGGAGAGCTTATGTGTTTCTAGTTGTCTCTCTCTCTCTGCAATCTTTGCTTGGGATGCCATGCTGAGTCCAAAACTATAGCAACCATGTAATATCTGTTGTTTAGAATTAATGGATGGAAAAGGTGGCGTCATGTTTCCCTTGAGTTGCTAAAAATAAAATACCTCCACAGTCCCCGCCCTATAAATATGTACGGCAGCCGATTGAGACAACCAGTTAATCAAAGACACAGTTACTACAACATTTTTCCATTTGCAAAACCTAGTCTCAATTCAAATTTCTATCATCTCTCTGTCTCGACAATGACTTGAGAAGTTCTAAGTGGCATTGCCGACTTTAGAGCAACCCTTGGTGTGCGCTAACCTCGACGCGTTCCACCCGGCCAAGCATCGCTAGATTTTTATGGTTCCGTAGGAAATTTGGGTCGACCGGTCTCTAGAACCAAGTGATCTTGTTTTTGCTGGCAGAGCCACGAGTTCATCTTTTTATGATCTACATGTTCTAGTGTTTTGTTTTGTGGTTATCCTTTGAGGGAACACTAAAACAAAAACATAAAGCAAACGAAACATAGAACGAAATTCACAGTTTATATACACCACCATATATATACATGACTTGACAAATTTGTTTCTTGTCTTGAAATAGGCAATGCTGTTGCTCTCCAAGGTATATCCCAATCTCGTTGAAAATTCAAACGGAGATGGATGGATGTTTAATGCTGTTGATTGCCTACTTTCATTTATGGTATGATTCTATAAAGCATTTATTTAGACTGAAATATTTCTTTGTCAAGATCATACAAAAAAAATACTGATCGAGTCTTGCTTCAACCCCATGGTAAGTGAACACATTAGAATATTTTTTTATTGGTAATCGATATTTGTTAAGGATATGAATGTTGACACATAACCAAATCTTCTATCCATATTATTTATGCCGTGCTAACTGTAAGGATACGTTAGCAAAGGAATATGAAAACAGATAAATATTTTTATCTACCAGGGTGAACTGTTAGACATGCATAAGTCATATCCCCATTTGAAACAAAATATCTACCATTCTCATGGGCATCAAAATTTTCTCCTCTATCACAACTTTGTTTAAGTTTATTTAACAAATCACAATCATATTGTTATCATGAAATGCCCTTAGAGTCATGAGAATGTTGTTTCCAACAAATCAGTACTTTCCGTGAATATGTACCTACCTATAATTTGATTCGCAATACTTATTTTGTCCGTGGGATCATGAAAGAAAAAGAATGTCATCCTCGGTTTGAACTAATTCAAACTTTTGTAAGTTTGACTGAATTTATAGCAAATAATATCAAGATCTGTATCTCCAAAGAGGTTTCTCGTGAAAATATGTTTGATTATCCATCTATAATACTCATTATGCATCATAAATATTACTAATTTTTTTATATATAATTGGTCATAGTTGCGATGGATTGACTCCTCGAAAACCAAGAATGACATTCTTTTTGGGAGCATATTATTACTAAAAATTCTTTATAAAATGTAGCTTTCATTTATTGCCTATTTTCATTTATAGTTGGACTTTACGCACATCAATCTATGGTTAGTTTGACTTCTCTATTAACACAATTTATATTCAGCTTATTTTGTGGATGAGACTTTAGGATTTAATACAATTACATTAGTAGTTTTATTTATTCGAATGCAATATTTCACTAATAAAAGGCTCTGTTTTCATCTACAGAACAAAGATGGTTCAGTTTGTACATTTGAATGCCAAAGAACTTATTCTTGGCTAGAGGTGAGTATGTTTTGCGAAGTTGCATGCTGTTGAAAAAACAAAAATAGGACTTTGTAAGAATGTTTACATCTATGTGCAATAATGAAAATCAGTAGCATATCATCTTCTTCTAAAATGTCTCCAAGTGAGAACATGGAGTTTATGAACAACTTGATTTGCTTATTGTTTTGGAAAGAAAAGTAGCACATAACCTCTTCAAAAACAAGATAAAAATATTTGATAGTTATTTTGCAATATTGGACTCGACCGGTTGGGAAAATCAACATAATGTTTTATCTCTAGAGCTCATCAATACACATTTTGATGCAAAAAAAACTTGGTAAGCAAACACCTGTAGGTCGGATCAAGCAGTTTATGAGCATCTGATAAATAATCCAAACTACCCAACAATATTGTTCATAAAAGTTGTCATTGCATTTTGATAGAGGTCTGGTCATGCCACTACTACAAAAAGCATATGTAGCAATGCCTCCTTTTTTCTTTGGGGTGGCTCAGTTTAAAACCGCCCCTACAAACGGTTCCCAAAACGGGGTTGCTAATATTTTTAGCCACCCCTAGAAATGGCCCGCACCGAATAGTAAAAATTATGTATTGAAATTTGAATTTTTCAAATATCCTCGGATGGAGAAATGCCGAAACAAAAGTTATAGATCTCAAAAAGTTATACAACTTTGTAGTTGATAACTTTTTCATTTGAACTCATGTTGTCAAGGAAAACTACGTTTGAATTTCTCATATTTGAATTTGAATTTTTCAAACGACCTTAGATGGAGAAACAACCAAAACAAGAGTTGTAGATCTCGAATAGTTATACAATTTTATAGTTGATGACTTTTTCATTTGAAATCATCTACCTAAGGAAAACTACTTTTGAGTTTTCTAAATTTAAAATTTGAATTTCAAACGACTTCGGATGGACAAACAAGAAAGTTGTAGATCTCGAAAAGTTATACAACTTTGTAGTTGACAAGGTTTTCATTTGAAAGCATCTAGCTAAGGATAATTATGTCTAAATTTCCTACATTTAAAATTTGTATTTTTCGAATGACATCGGATGGAGAAACGACCAAAACTAAAGTTGTAGATCCCAAAAAGGTATACAACTTTGTAGTTGATGATATTTTCATTTAAATTCGTTTAGAGTCTCAAACACTCATTTTGAATTCGGTTGAGTATAATATGAGGAGAAAGAATATCTGGTATAGACATAAGTGAGTGTGAGGTGCAGTGGTTAGAGGAGTAATGTGCGAGGCGGGAGGTCGCGGGTTCGATCCCTGGCGGCCACAAAAAATCATGCAACTTATGACTTGCGATGGCGCGGGAGTGTGGCTGCCCGGTGTGGTCTTGATTTTTTTTAAAAAATGGATTTGTAAGGGTGGCTCGTTTTTCAGCCACCCCTACAAACCGATTTGTAAGGGTGGCTGGCCAACCACTCGTTTTTTAGCCACCCCTACAAACCGATTTGTAAGGGTGGCTGGCCAACCACCACCGATGGTGGGTAGGGGCGGTTGGCCTAACCGCCCCTACAAACCATCTAGAACTGCCCCTGCAGTGCCTCCCTGGCGTAGTGTGCCATTCTAGATTATGTCTTATTAAAACCAAGATTACATAAAAAATACTTCCTCCAATAATTGTAAACATAAGTCCATCTAGGTTTATCTTAAGTTAAACTCTTTTAGAACTGACTATAGATATTTAAAATTTTACATAGATTAACATACATGTGATTGGTAGTAAATTCATTAAGAAAAATACTTTCATTAATATGCATCTCTATTCTATCATATTTTTATATATATTCTTAATCAAAGTTTGAAATTTTGAGTTAGGAGATACCTAGATGGAATTATATTTGTGAATGTAGGAAACAATAGGAAGGTTGATTATGATATTCTTGTTACCTTCCTAAATTTCAAATTTACGAAGATCAATTTTACAATGCTAGCAAAATTGTCATCCCAACTTAAAGGTGCATTCATAAACAAAAAGAAAATGATCATTGATTGAGATAAATATTTTGTAACTAGTGAAATGTCTCTGTATTTCTATTGGCAAACAAAATCATTTGTATTAGTCAAAATTGTTCGGATCACAATTTTACATCTAATTGTGAAATGTCGATAACTTTTGCAATAAGAAATTTAGCAATTATTTGTTCTTCTATCTGAACAATACTAAATTACATTTATTTTGCTTAGTAAGTGATTTCAAATTGAGAATGAACGGGCCATCAATCAAAAGTAGTAGTGAAGGGCCTGAGTCAAGGAAATTTGTGGAACATTTATATGTGTTAGCATTGGACTCAAAGGATACATTATTTTTCAACATTTTGTTGACACATAAATGTGACAAACACTGAGAACTGAACGTGCATCTGCAATGGCGAATTTTGTGTCCTTTCTTTAGAAACTAGATGGTTCTAGTTTTAGGAAACCCGATGGTCTAGTATTCTTGGTTTAGCTGGGGATGGGTGTATCATTATTTTATTGCAAAGAACAACAAGTTATATAGAAAACAAGCAAATGATACCTACCATACTTACATAATATATGAAAGCCTAATTCCCCAAGTAAACTAGCAAAGACCATTCACTACCAAAATGGTGAAGTTCTCCTAGTGTTTTTAAGTAGTAGTAAAACACTACCACTAGTCATAGCACATGGTAATCCTCACTAGGAGGCATTTGGTAGAGAAAGTTTATACTAAATGTTGAATGCTAAAACACTAGGAGAACACCACATCACTAGGAGAAGTTTTAAATTCTGGTTGTGATTAAAGCTCTCGCCCGGGAGGCTAGACACAAAGCAACATATGTGCACCGTCTATGGTAATTTATGATTACGAAAACGGTTTGAACAAATGTTTTCGGTTGCGGGACTACTCAACTTGAGAGATCAAACTAACTTGGGTTTTACAGTTGAGGGATACACCCAAACCAATGATTTAATGGTTGAGGGAGAGAACGAACCTGGGTTTTAGTGTGTTGGGGGTTTAGTGTTTAGGTTATGAGTTTTAGAGTTAGGGTTTGCAGTTTAGGGATTAGGGTTTAGCAAGGTTGTGATTTTTGGGCTGGGAGTTTGCACTAATACAGAGACGGGCTTTACTCCCGGTGGGGAACCCCCTCTAGTCCCGGTTCCCCACCCAGGTGTAAGCATCCGGGACTAAAGGGGGTCCTTTAGTCCTGGGTTAGGAACCGGGACTAAAGGGGGTAACACCAACCGGGACTAAAGGTCCTCCCAGCTTTAAAAAAATAATGCCTCCCACCGCTACGTCCCGTGAGATTCGAACCCAAGACCTCATGCATTGCCTCACGCGTAGCTTACCACCCCACCTACACAACACATCTAACAATTGATGGGATGCTTCTCTTTTGAACTAACCTATTGGGAGACCTTTAGTCCCGGTTGGTGTTACCAACCGGGACTAAATGGTCCTTTAGTTCGGGTTGGTGTTATCAACCGGGACTAAAGGATCGGTTGGTGTTACCAACCGGGACTAAAGGTTGAGGACTTTTAGTCCCGGTTGGTGGCTCCAACCGGGATTAAAGGTCCACCTTTAGTCCCGGTTGGTGTCTCCAACAGGGACTAAAGGTCCCCTGCCACTGTGCCGAGCGCAGTAGCCGTTGGGCAGGGACCTTTAGTCCCGGTTGGAGACACCAACCGGGACTAAAGGTCTCTCTAGTCCCGGGAGCAAAAAATGCCGGGACTAGAGCCCATTTTAGCCTCGGATGAAAGGTCTGTTCTCTACTAGTGTTGGAGTTTTGGTTTGGTGTCTTCATAATAACTAATTTACTATTGCAACTTATTGGTACTAAAACACTTTTTAGTTTATGATAATTTGGGTTATGAAATTCCTTTGATTTATTGTTGCAACTTATGCTACAAAAAAATAATCAATATAGATTATTCCAAATAGCATTTAATGTTACTTGTCAACTTTAAACTACACACGTGGACCTAGCCGTGCACATTGTAATGAATAGATTAATATTTCTTTATAATAACAAATTTACAAATGCATCATGAGTGATTAAACTTGTTTGTATTTATACTATTACTACTAGTAGAAAATGGTATATTACTCCTGAACTCCACCATATGCACATGCACCTACCCTTGCACGTTGCGTTGAAATACCATTACATCTTCACAGAAAAATTTACTAGCAAATTTTTTCAAAAAAAATCCTTTAAATTTATAATATTGTTCCTTATAATATGTGATATTACTTAAGTGCTCCTTAAATCCAGCCCATACACATGCACCTTGCCTTGTACATCATAAATTAATCACAATAATTAATGTACTACTATAACATCTGCTTCTAAAACACCTTTTAATTTATAATATTTTCCATGTAGTATGTGATACTGCACCTTAACTCTAACTTTTCATATGCACCCTGCCTTGCACATTCCACCAAAAATACTATTACTACTCGGTTAAGGGTTTTAATATTTTGGTCTAGGGTTTTGGGTTCAAGTTCATAGTTTTGCATGTTGGGTTTAGGGTTTAAAGTCTTGTATTTAAATTGTGCGGTTCACGGTTTAGAGTTTATGGTTTACGGTGGTGTTTTGGAATTAGTGTTTAGAGTTTATTCAGGGTTCTAAGTATGGTATTGGAGTCTAGTGTGGTAATGTTTTGTGGTTTCAAGTTTGGTATTTGGATTCTACGGTTTATTGTTTAGAGTTTAGGTGGCACATATCGCAGTAGTAAATATTTTCAACATAAAATATTGGTGGCATGTAGCTATGTGAATTATAGATAATATAGTAGAGAAAATTAGTTATTATAATGCCAATAGTAAAATTATAAATGACAAGAGTAATTTTAAAAGTGTAAATGACCAAAACCAATGAAAATTGCATATATAAGTGAGTTGCAACATCACTACCTTAAACACAATTATCTATTAGTTCAAAATATTAAATTTTTATCAACTAACTGTAAGAAAATAAACTATAATGACTAAGCCATCTTATGATTACTACTACCTCTATCACCCAAGATTCTTTGGAACACATACTACACTAATTATTTTCCAACATAGTGATAAATTCCCATTTTTAAGAATCTACAACTACTATTCATATTTCAGTTAAATTTCTCCAACATTTCTCCTCAAACATATTATTTTCATTCAAATAAAACATCATCAAATTATGAGAAAAATATTTCTAGAGAACAGAACTCTATACAACTGAACTCCCTTATTTATTTGCTTTGCATATAATATAATTCATTTCTCTTCTAATCATGGAATATTCCTTTTTCATTACATTAAAAACTCTAGAAAGTATTATTTTCCATCATATTTTTTTTTTGCCAGACACATGGCCATGACAGTATTAGGAATTTTCAACAAATGACAATGAACAAATCACACATCTAATCTTTAAATGGATCATGGAATTTACTACCATAAATCTCTTGCACACCTGATTGTCATTTAGCTTTGCAACAATATTAAATGATTCAACATTACTAGAATCTTCCTTATTAACACCACTCACATTTCCATGCCACCATGTATCTTGAAACAACTAATGAAATAATGGGTGCAAGTTTGACCTAGCTTCCTTTGCCTTGGAATCTCATTTTAAGGTTCCATGCATACATTTCTCCCTGAAGTCTTTCCCATTCTATCCTGCATTCATGCATGCCATAATTGAGCCCTCGAATTCCTCGCTGATTGCTTGCACACATGTCCCACTTTGGAGTGATCCAAACTTAGGTGCTGAACTTGCTCAAACTATAATAAGTTACTCAAACGTAATCAGTTACAAATGCACACCTCTAGCAAACTCAAAGTTACTACTCCAAAATCAAAGATTATGGTTGTCTATAACATAGCTTCATTGTTAAAAACACTAGATAAAAATCATGGTTTGAGATGAAAAAATTGTCAGGATGAATCCAATCCAATGATAAATTGTTTTGAGGCACAATGTGATCAAATTTCACTGCTTGGAGATTCAAATGCCATAAGATTTCTTGTGTTAAGGAAAGAAGAAGGGTTGCCACCAGAATTTACTACTTGGCGATACAAACCAGTGGATTTACTCCATATGTGATGATTTACAGCTGCCCATATAGGTTTATACAGTTGTAGAGGTTAATTTTTACGGTTGTGAGATGAGTGACTTTATGGATGGGGATGCTGAGGTGGTATATAGCTATATATGAACATAGTTATATGAATATAGGCCACTGGTGAATTCAGAAGTTAATTGGGACATCATGAAAAGGTGAAACATATATTCAGACTAGGGGTAATATTAATGGATCACAATTTTACTAGGTCAATGGGTATTGTTGCTTAGCAAAAAAATTATTTTGTTACTCTATCACCTTATTTTATGGAGTCCATATATAGCACAAGTTATCAATAAAACCACAACGTATAGCATTGTTAATAAATATTCAAAATTATCACGATGTTAGCCACTAATAACGATATTGAAAATAACAAAGAAAAAATACTTTTTTTTGAAATAGTAATGAGTACTTTATATATTCTGATAATATAGCTCCATGTAGACTGACATTTGTTTCATTTGGCATCCTAGATTCTGAATCCTTTGGAGAGTTTTCGAAATATTGTCGCCGATTACCCGTAAGAACAATGATGACTCTTCTAAATATGAATCTCATGTTACCATTTCAATTTGTTTTGAAAACTATATCACTCAATTCATCCATTGGCAGAACGGTTGAATGCACATCCTCAGTGTTGCAGGCTTTGAAATTATTTGGGGATTTTAATTCAGAGTACCGCAGCAATGAAATAAAAGAAAATGTTAACAAAGCTGCCATATTTATTGAGAGCAATCAAAACAAGGATGGATCCTGGTTTGTATGAAAGCATCTTCTATTTTGTATGAATTATCTTTTTTTTTTTGCTCTATGTCTAATAATGACTAAATAAACAATTACCTGCAAGGTACGGCACTTGGGGAATATGTTTTGTCGATGGGACCCTCTATGCGATAAAAGGCTTAGTTGCTGCTGGAAGAAATTATGAGAACAATATTTGCATTAGGAAAGCATGTAATTTTTTGCTCTCAATACAACTCAAAACTGGTGGCTGGGCAGAGAGCTATCATTCCTGTGAAAGACAGGTGAAGAACAATATTTCATTTTACATAGATCTTGTCATCAGTTACTTAGCAACAGCCATGAACTCATATGTATAGAGAGCACCCTATCAAAGAAAGAGCCTAAGACATATGCGTGTCTATTCACAAAGTTTTGGTTTCAACATGCATAGACATATATTCATTTCGTTAGTACAAATTACAAAAAGATGAGTACCCAATTGTCATTAGGTCTGTTTGGAGACGTGTCACACACACACACACACCGCATGGGAAAGGTCCAACTAGGAATGGGTGGGCCGAGCCTGCTGAGGAAGAGACTCAAACTGGACGAGGTACATGGACTACTTCGAAGACAAGATATCGACTAGATAGCCTTGGGAGCCAAGAAAATTGTATTGGTCCACTCAATCCGATAGGATTTTCCTTAACAAACTAGGAAACCATATGTTGTTGATGGAGAACAACTTAAATACAAACCATTTTAACTGAATTAACTAAAAACAAACAGTAAAATAGGAAGCAATGAGATGAGAATCTGTGCGAAACCAGCCTTCTGTTGTTTCGCACGCGTATGTAGAAACGGTGAAACCTTTTGGTTACAAATCACTTGCTGGAAAGACCATTTGGAAGTGATTCAGCTGATTCTCACCAGAAACTAAAAAGTTTCTTCTATCCAAAAGCACCCTAAATATGTCTCGTGTTTTACCCCTCTGATTCCTTGCACACAAAAAATTGATCTACTTGTCGGACAGAAAATCCTATAACACACGCGCACGCACACACACAGAGACACACACACGAGCCAGCCACAATAAATTATTCTATAGCCACTTTGAGTTACCATAAAAGACTGTACTAATTAACAAGATTACTATAACTCCTCCTAAATGATTTACTATAGTATATGCTAAATATCACCATGAGTTATAGTAACACATGTATTGTAAATATGTAGTCACATTATCGTAAAACTAGTATTCCCTCCGTTCTAATTTATAAGTCGCTTTGACCTTTTTAATACATCCATTTTGCTATGCATCTAGATATAATAATATGTCTAGATACATAGCTAAATTGACGAACCAAAAAAGTCAAAGCGACTTATAATTTGAAACGAAGGGAGTACAAACATTATCGTAAATTGAGGTGGCCATAGAATAAGTTATTCTATGGCCTGCAACAGATTAGCCTGAAAGAGTTCTAAGTGCTCCATCGAAGGCATTGAACTAAGTTACCTAGCATTTTCAAAGTTTGTTAACTCATTTACATGGTTTTTTCAAAATACTATCAATTTCCTTATAGCTAGTAGTGATCCTAATCCTAGAAAACACTTGTTTTGATGATGCGCAGGTCTATGTAGAGGGTCTGAGCACTCATGCTGTACAGACTGCTTGGGCGATGCTAGCTTTGATTTATGCTGGACAGGTTTTATTTCTTGATCACATATATGTCATTTAGTGCATAGGACTACTCCCTTGTTACAAAAACAATGCAATGTATTTATATGTAATCAATCATCACAACATTTACGAATTTGCAAATACCTCGATGTGTTAGGTTCATCTCCTCAAAAATATTTTCGTAATGATATTGGTTTACTAGATTCATCAAATAAAAATATGTTTGTGTTTTATATCATCTTGGTATCCGAAGCATCACTGTCGACTACTAGTTGGAGTACCATTAATTATTTATAAATACATGTTGATTGCATCCACCTTTCTATTCTAATTTGTACAATTAGATGGAAAGGGACCCAACGCCATTACATCGAGCAGCAAAAGTATTGATTAATATGCAACTGGAGACAGGAGACTATCCTCAACAAGTGAGTTTTCCAAACATTGTTACGATGCAAAAGAAAAAATGTACTCTCTCTCATCATAAATATAAGTCTGTTTTAGTTTTTCCTATGGTCAAAGTTTTCTAACTTTGACCAGCAATGCATAAAAGTTTGTATGATCATGATTGCAGAAATATTGCGCTGCTAAAATCATGTAATTTCACAATGTATAATGCTTTTCATTTAATGTTATTTATTTTTGTAGACATACTAGATGGACTTATATTTATGATCATCGGTAGTATGAGCAATCTATTTGTTATGTCTCAGCCCAACTATGTGCCCCTCTTGATTTTGAGTGAACTCTACATAGGACCTGTTTGGCAGGGCTCCAACTTTGAAAACACAGCTCCAGAGCAGGTGCTCCACCATGGAGCAGCTCTACGGTGGAGCTGAGCTCCCACCAAACCATCCAATAGAGCTCCAACTCTGCGATGGATTCATTTGTAATTTTTGAAACACAAATAGGGACTAAAATAAAAAAGCATCTCCTTCTTCCTCTAGCATGCGGCAGACCGAGGGAGGGGCCGTGCCCGAGGACGCCGGGGCTAGCGCGGCATGGGGAGGGGCACGGCCAGGCCCGAGGCTGCCACGACCGTCGCGAGGGCATGCGGCCGTGCCTGAGGCCGGCGCGACCGGTGTGAGCTCGGCGCTCGAGCGTGAGGTGGGGTGGGGTGGGGACGGGGTCGAGATGTAGGGTGCGAGGCGAGGCGGGGCTGGGTCGCCACAGCCAGCGCTACCGGCGGCATGGCTAGCGCGGCCGACGGCGGCCATGTCTGCCTGGGCGAGCATGCGCTGAGGGCGCAGGGATGGGGCGAGCGAGCGAGGTGTCGGAGGAAAAAAAAGAAAGAAGCACGGACTGTTCATTTTCCACTAATTAGTGGCAGTGGTAGGTAATTTCCAACAACTTCACAAAATTAGAGTTTTCAGAACACCCCTTGAGGTGATCCATGGATTTGGTGGATCTGGGATCTAGATCCATGTTTTTGGCAGATCTGGAGTTCGTGGAGCTGGGGCGATTGGCTGAAAAAATTGGGAGAGAGCTGTTTTTTAGGATCTGGAGCTGCGTGGAGCTCTGCCAAACACCCCCTTACTGATTCCCTATGTCCTAGACAAGGGGGTGTTTACTCTTATTTTGGTGATCCTATGCAGAAGCTAGGTATTTTCATGTTTATTATTCAATTATTCTACTATCACATTCCTATGTAATGGCCTCTTAGATAGCTGTATTGGTTAAGTTTCAATGATGGGTGCCTTTGAGATTTCAATCAATCGCATTGTGTGTTCTGCATATATATAGTAGACAGGTCATATATATAGTATGTTTAGCTAGTTAGTTCCTACATTGCATGTTCATAGTTTCATTTTGTGCCTATAACTTATTGGAGATATCTCGCCCTAGAATTATTACCTTGTAAGAGAAAAAAGTGTCGCCATTACATTTCCCATAACCTACCATCACTGACCATTTCTTTTGCATTTTGATTATAGGAACATGTTGGCAACACCAACTCCTCTGTTTACTTCAACTACCGTATTTTGTTCCCTGTTTGGGCTCTTGGAGAGTATCACCGCAAAGTACTTGCCAAGAGTAATTGAAGGGACCCCATGCAATGCAAAAATATCATATGTAGTATTATGTCACATATTAAAGGAAAATTATATTGGAATCAATAAAACCACTTGTATTTTCTATCATGAAATGTAATTGGGTAGCCACATACAAGATTGCAATGGGCCATGTAATCATGTATAAGTATTGATTATGACGTATGCATACTATTCTGAACACCCCGATCACAAATACGTAACAATTCGATTTGTGTACAATCAAATTATCTAGACTTTGAAATTTCAGAACAACATATATTTTATATACTTCATAAACATGGTGCCACATGCATGTAATACTTTGGCCCATTAGTGTCCTGGATTCGGGTCGTTATTATGGAAAAGTGTAAATATGCAGTAAATCCTAATAATCTATTAATTGCTTCATGGTTTCTGTTCCATGCATGTAGAATAAATTGATAGCCTTAAGACAGAGATTATATTATTAAGCACTGCATCCTTCATAAAAGCAGCAGGAACAATGTAACAACAACAACTGCAGGACTACTAAACAGTTAGGTGCTTCCAGTCTATAACTCTATATTGATTTCAGATTTTGGTCTCGTGCAACTCTTTGTCATGATTTGTATAGAGCAAACTCTGCTTCTAGCTTTCTTTTTCCAAGAACCGGCAATCACACATTAGTAGAGAGTTCATTTTTACGTGGCATCATAACCACACTACCTCTTTCTTTGTCAAACACTCAACCTATAAGTTCAAATTTGCATACAAATTACAAATCAAAGGCGACATCACCAGAATATTATCTCTTTCAATAAAGTATAATCTAGTAGATAAGCCATAAATATTGGCCATAAGATGGATGTCATGGGAAGTTTTAGGTTTAAAATGTTTTATGAACCCCACAACTGCCTACCATAACCATATGCCGTGATATTAGGTTAGGGCATGTTTGTTCTAGCTTTTTGTTGGCTTCTTCCAACCAGAAGCAAGAAACTGAAACAAACATCCTAGCTGTTTGAGCTAGATTTTGAAAACTTGTAAATCTAGCTTCTGAGGAAACATACTAAAAGCTAAAAACCACACTAAGAGGAACTTTTTTGGCTTCTGGGTGTGCTGAGAAGCTTTAAAAAATATTATAAAATTCAATAGCAAAAAGCTAGCAGCCAAAATCCCAAAGTTCGAAAGCCAGCTTCTAAGCCAAAAGCCCAAAAACTGTAGCTCAAACAAAAAGACCCTTAAGGTGCTAGCGGACTTTGCATGAGTAGGATAGCGGGCCAAATCCCATGGTAAAAGGGGTGACGGGTGCTTAGTTAAGTTAGGGTGGACTTGATTTTATAGAGGGTGTTCAATTGGCTAGCTAATGATGTCACTCGTGCTTTGTTTTCTTGTCCTTTCTCTATAATTTCTACTAGTATCTCATATAATTAAGAATTGGGTCTTTTTGCTATATCTTCATCTCTTTTGTTCTTTTTATTATTGCCTACTAAACATTTAGTTCATCCCCAAAGTATGCCATACAAATACCTAGTTAATTGTAAGAGTTTTGCTCCAGTAGACCTCCTAAAAAAGTTTGCACGAATCCCATTTGGATCCATTCATTTTGGAGGAATTGGAATCTACTTAATGGGCTAGGCTATTTGGCTTGGAATTTGACATTCTACAACTTTCCAAAGTTCACGTATAAGTCTGTCTCAAATTCATAGGGTGGGAGATGGAAGTTGATTCTGTAGATCACCAATGCTATGTTTCTACTCTGCAAATTATAGCACGTTCTTTGGCTCGCTCCCCTACAACAGAAATACAACACATAAGTATCTCCCTTGTATGGCCAATACTAGTATACAAATATATTCCACATACAACCATATTAACTTAATTAATTTGTACCTAAATTAATTGTTGGCCGCATGAGAATGATGGAATTAGCAAGAGATTGGAATATCCATATTGTGCTTTATTTTGGCTCAAGCGTCTACTATTAGCATTGAGTATCTTGAAACCATTTACATGATAGTTGAATGTAACTCATTTTACACTATAGTTGAATGTAACTGATTAACAAATAGTATGATCCATAGTTGAATGTAACTGATTAACAAGTATTTTTGGAACCACCTTGTGTTTTAGTACAATTTTTTTTTTTGCGACTTGTGTTTTACTACAATATATATGTGAAGTCTGCATACAGCAGCTTAGACTGGTAGAAATGACCCATTGTTTTGTAAGGTATACACATGCATTTTTTGTCATATGTTGCAACGCACCAGCATTCACCTATCGAATGAATTAATGGTGTTCATATAGGTGATGATTTGGCATCAATGGCTATAAGTGGTTCCCCCGCGCAGCTCAGCAGGCCGGCCCACCTTCGTTTCGCCGCATAGTAAGCAGGCCGCGTAGGCGCGCTCCTCCGTCTCTCTGGCTGACAGCCCAACCTCGCCTCTTCTCTCGCTGCTAGGTGGACCGACCTATCAGTTTCATCCCCCAGCTCGAGCTCGTAACCGGCACGGGTTCTTTGACCGTGTCCATGTCCGCCCCGTCCACGCCCGCTCGATGGCGTGCACCCAAAGCCACCCTACCCATAAATAGCGATCCTTCGTGCCCGTGCCATCCCCCACCGATCCCTAGAGCAAGCCGCGCCATCTCTCTATTCCGATTCAAGCCGCAACGCCGCTGGAGATCCGCCACCGTCGCGTTCGTCGCCTCGTCGCTCCACCGCTTCCGCAAAGGCGTCCCCGAGCTTCGACTGGAGGTAAGACAACTGTAGGAGCCTCGTACGCCAGCCCGATCGGTGTTTATCTCTCTCTCTCTCTCCGACTCGCCAAAGTCTTGCCGGCGAGCTTGAGCCGCCAATTACGGGATGGCGTCGCCACCATGAAGTCAAGACCCTCACTGATCCCTCTAATGAGTTCGCAATCAACTCCTATAGTTCCCCATACTTCTCTAGAGTCTAACCGTGGTCTTAATCACCGAATTCGTGAACTCCGGTGGTTCTCTGTTTTTTTCCGGTCATGGCGCCGCCACCAAGGCTCGTCGCCGGCCACGACTCCCCCTCCCGATCTAATCCCAACCATCCATAGCTGATCCAACGACCTCCAATTGTTGATACCCCTTCGTCTGGTAGTTTTGCAAAAGAGACCCTTGGTTTCTTCCAATTAGAATCCGCAGTACATAGCATTTTTTCAGAATCCGTTTTCTTCTTTGGAAAGCGTAGTTTCGTCGGTTTAGATCCAAAATACGTTTTCACTTATTTACAGATTTGCCACTGATTTTGTTTTAGCCATAACTTCTTCGTTTTAACTCCGATTTGACCCGTTCAACTTGCGTTAGGTTTGTAATTTCATAATCTACATGTTCATACTACTGTTATGTAGGTTTTCAACTTTTAAAATTCGTGATTGGATTTAATCTATTATTTTATTAAAGGAAATCTTGTTTAAATCATATCTTCTGCGTTTTAACTCCGTTTTAGTCCATTCAAGTTGTGTTAGATTCATAGCGACAAGTTCTACGCATTAGTAACAGTTTTTACCATGTTGCTATTTCTAGAATTTCATGGTTTAAATCATATCTTCATTAATAATTATGGAACTGGGTATTATAAATAAAATATTATTTGTTTTACTTTAGTATTATAATTCAAATCTAAATTTGACTTAATTTATATTATCTATAAAATATCTTATATATGTTTTTATATAATTAAAACACATGAAGCTAATAGTTTTATGAGTAGATCTGTCGGTAGTTGTATCTTTTCAACCGTAGCTCCGATTAGAGTGCTTTTCGCGTCTATGTGTTCGTAGCAAGACGTAGATTTGTTTTACAAACTTTTTATCTTGATTTTATGTTTGGTGTACTGTTCTAATTTAGATCTATTATTTGCTTCGTATATGATTGTATGGATGCTTGTGTGGTGCTTTATGATTACGTCCAGTCGGTGAGATATACGTGGTGACCAAGAAGAAGAAGAACGTTGAAGATTAAAGCTTACCGAAGGATCGGTGTTTAAGGCAAGTATAGCATGGGATCTTCCTTGTTGTCCTATACACCTTTAATCATTTAATTCATACTGCATGTGTCTACCTTGACTGCCACTAAGGATATCCTAGTCTTTTGTACTTGTACCTTGATACCTTTGGGTTATTGCATTAGGTAGTATGATGCTAGTGCTCAACTATAATCATGATCTTGTAACTTGACTAATGGATTATGCAATAAATACTAAAAGATGCTTTTTAGCAACATGGAACAAGAGGGCTAGAGCATTGGGCTGTTTTATGGTGCTCTAGATTCCTCTCCCTAAGAACTTATCTGTAAGTGATCATTTGGGACTTATAGTACAACTATGAGGGCTACATGGCTCTGGCTTTAGCTCAGTATGAGGACCTTTTCTAGCTTGTTAGTGGTTTAAGGACCTTTTCTAGCTTGTTAGTGGTTACCTTTATTGGCGTAAGAATGGCTTGCCGAATCGGGTATAGGGCGGCCTCTATCCCCATGTGTATAGGCTGTGCGTTAATGTGCCATCGGGAAGGGGGCTATCGATAGAATATGCTCGGCAGTCCACCGAGGGGTATCCCGCGATGGTAGATTTGTTAGTGGGGGTGCACGTAATCAGGAACCGAGTGGTGACACAAGGCACAGAGACAACGATTTAGACAGGTCCAAGCCATCTAATCGACATAATACCCTACGTCTTGTGTCTTTGGTGTATTGTATTGATCTGGACGACCAAGTAGCTTGATGTAGCCTATCCGCTAGGGGATCCCTACCTCTCCTTATATACTCTGGAGGTGGTAGGGTTACAAGGTAAGTATCCTATTTGGTACTATACAATGTTTTGCGGTGCACGCCGAGCAGCGCCATGCATGCCTTGATCTTGTGGGCTAGGCCACCTCCAATGGTGTGGCCCATGTCTTGGCGGCCATACTCCCACAGCTAGTCCCCGAGCCTGACAGTAGGTGATGTAGTCATGTGGTGCTAGGGTCATAAAGTAGAAGACCAGCCGAGCAGGCAGCCAGTCCACGGGCGTAGCCTCGAGATGAGAACAAGCACATTCACCACAAGGTGAAGTGTGCCCACTTAGTCCCTGAGCCTGCTGAAAGATGAAGAATGAATCTTGTAGTAGGGTCAAAGAAGTCTGAAAGCTTGCCGACATCGTCTGACATGCGCATATCAAGACCCTAGACGTGCTGCCTAAGATCAACACCCTGATCTGAATAGCACGGAGCAGCTTGATAGCACACCGACGAGACATAGCAAGATCCAAGCACCGAGGAGTCCCCGGCATAGCTAGCGATGTCCGACCTTCGAGGAGCGAGGAGTCCCCAGTGTCGCTAGCGATGACCGAGGAATGAGGAGCGAGGAGTCCACAGCGTCGCTAGCGATGACCGAGCACCGAGGAGCGAGGAGTCCCCGACGTTGCTGGCGATGACCGAGCACCGAGGAGCGAGGAGTCCCTGGCGTCGCTGGCGATGACCGAGCAACAAGGAGCGGGGAGTCCCCGGCGTCGCTGGCGATGATCGAGCACCGAGGAGCGAGGAGTCCCTGGTGTCGCTGGCGATGACCGAGCACCGAGGATCGAGGAGTCCCCAACGTCGTTGGCGATGACCGAGCACCGAGGAGCGAGGAGTCCCTAGCATCGCTGGCGATGTCCATGCATCGAGGAGCGAGAAGTCCCCGGTGTCGCTGGTGATGACCGAGCACCGAGGAGTCCTCGGCGTAGGCAGCGATGACCGAGCACCGAGGAGCGAGGAGCAAGGAGTCCCCAGCGTAGGCGGCGATGACCGAGCACCGAGGAGCGAGGAGTCCCCGGCGTCGCTGGCGATGACCGAGCACTAAGGAGCGAGGAGTCCCCAGCATCGCTGGCGATGACCGAGCACCGAGGAGTGTGGAGTCCCTGGCGTCATTGGCGATGACCGAGCACCGAGGAGCGAGGAGTCCCCGATGTAGGCGGCGATGACCGAGCATCGAGGAGCGAGGAGTCCCTAGCGTCGACGGCGATGACCGAGCACCGAGGAGCGAGGAGCGAGGAGTCCTAGCGTAGGCGGCGATGACTGAGCACCGAGGAGCGAGGAGTCCCCGACGTCGCTGGCGATGTCCGAGCACCGAGGAGCGAGGAGTCCCCGGCGTCGCTGGCGATGACCGAGCATCAAGGAGCGAGGAGTCCCCGGCGTCGCTGGTGATGACCGAGCACCGAGGAGCGAGAAGTCCCCGGCATCGCTGGTGATGTCCGAGCACCGAGGAGCGAGAAGTCCCCGGCGTCGCTGGCGATGTCCAAGCACCGAGGAGCGAGGAGTCCCCGGTGTAGGTGGCGAGGTCTGAGCACCGAGGAGTCCCTGGTGTAGGCGGTGATGTCCGAGCACCGAGGAGTCCTTGGCGTAGGCGGTGAGGTCCGAGCACCGAGGGGTGCCCGGCGTAGGCGGTGAGGTCTGAGCACCGATGTAGCTGACGATGTCCGTGCGGTGAAGTGTGCCCACTTAGTCCTCGTGCATGAAGAATCCGAGGGCCGAGGAGTAACTGGCGTCGCTGGCAATGAAGCACGAGTGACGAACAGTCTGGTCGACTGGTTGGCGACGAAGTGAACATTGAGTAGAAACGACCGGTGAACAGTCCGATCAACTGGTTGGCAATGAAGTCCATGAACCAAGCGGTCCGACTAGTTGATCGGTGGAAAAGTCCGAGCACCAGGTGATCCGATCACCTGGACGATGATCCTGCAATATAAACATGTAGAACGAGTAGTACATGATGTAAAAATAGATGAACTCTAGGGAAAAATCAGCAATGGTGATGAAACGGCGTATGCAGCTCGACGATCAGTTGGAGCGAAAATATATTTATGTTTAATATAAACCGCCCGAACAGTTAGTGTGTAGCTGAGTCTCCAGCCCTAGCTAGCCCATAGTCCATAACGTCGAGCGCGGAGCCCGTACACGTGTAGGAGGAACAAGCGTCACCAAGGAGCTGCTGCCGACCACCCATAACACAGAGCACGGAGCCCGTAGCATGTGTAGGGAGGAGCCGGAGATAGGGCCATCTCTAGAGGCGTCCGAGCATCAATGGGACTGTTCGAGGGTTTGGAAAATCGTTTGGAGAGCAAACATGGAGAAAACAGTTCAGAGAAACATTATGGCGATATACGAAGATTGGAGAATATTTAGAAGAATATTAAAGCGTGACTTAGCTTTGGACGGAGCATCTGGTCGGCGATGTATGGCGTTATCTGGTAGGCGTTGACGGTGAACACCTGGTTGGCGGTGAGTTGTTGGTGAAGGCGACCTCGGAGGTGGTTCCAAGATCGGATCTACTGTCATAGGGGCTGGTGTAGCAGCGATGAATCGTCGTCGTGGACCGGCATGGATCTCCACGATATTGACGATGAGAATGCGTTGTTGATTTGAGGTCCATCTGGCTCACCATGGATCAAGCGCACACCCCTACCTGGCGCACCAACTGTCGATAGAATATGCTCGGCAGTCCACCGAGGGGTATCCCGCGATGGTAGATTTGTCGGTGGGGGTGCACGTAATCAGGAACCGGATGGTGACACAAAGCGCAGAGACAACGATTTAGACAGGTTCGGGCCGTCTGATCGATGTAATACCCTACGTCCTGTGTCTTTGGTGTATTGTATTGATCTGGAAGACCAAGTAGCTTGATGTAGCCTATCTGCTAGGGGACCCCTACCTCTCCTTATATACTCTGGAGGAGGTAGGGTTACAAGGTAAGTATCCTATTTGGTACTATACAATGTCTTGCGGTGCACGCCGAGCAGCACTGTGCACGCCTTGATCTTGTGGGCTGGGCCACCTCCGATGGTGCGACCCATGTCTTGGGGGCCATACCCCCACAGGGGCTCTACATCTATTTGCTGAGTGAATCTAATGGCCCTAACTTGTTAGACGAACCTTTGAAAGGCTTCATAGTGAACCCTACCGACCTTCCTTGGAAGTGGGTCAAGAGATTAGCTACCTCGGGCAAAAAGGTAAATCACGACTCACAGTGAAAGTGTACAACCTCTACAGAGTGTAAAACTGGTATATCAGCTGTGCTCACGGTCACGAGCGGCCTTGGAACCCATTAATGGTTAATTGTTTATGCTATTCATTATTCATGTTTACCTGATCATGTGTTTATGGGCTTGTGATAAACTTGTTGCTACTCAATTGCTAAAATCATGACTCATTAAAAGCTAATCGTAGTTGACCAGTGTCAGCTTTTTGAGCCTCATGAACCCTGTGTTATATTTGTTGAGTACAACATGTACTTATGCTTGCTTTACTTTTTAAACCATTGGAAAAATCCTGGATGGGTACCAGATTGCTAGAGTTTGGAGGGATTAGGCTTATGATCAAATAGTCAGTTGTCCCTGTGGATTTGGAGTCTTTGCCTGAAGAACAGAGTTGTCTTTCTGCTGTCTATACTCTGAGGTTAAATTCTTTATACTATTACGTTATGTATTTAAGCATTGTCTTTTGATATTACTCTTATTTGTAGCTGTATGTGAGATTTGACTTCCTGGGCTCACATATGGTGTATATCTAGTTTTGTTCTTAAAACTGGGTGCTACAGCCTTGCTTTCTACAAATTCTCCCCATTACATAGACTAATCCATAATCCACTATCCTCCCTTTTTTAGACCATTACCACTTGTAGACCATTACCACTTGTAAATTATTATGATCTAGCTTTTGGTCCTACAAATTAATGCTTGCTTTTGGTCCTTTAAATTCTCCCCCTTTGGAATCAAACACCGAAAAGGAAGACATTAGTATCACAAGGGAGGGTCAAACTTTGTGATCCTTTGTATGTGGAGTGGAATAGGTCACAAAATTTGACTCTCACATTATATAGACTAAGCTCCCCCTAAATATATGCATACATATGGTAGAAGGCAAAGCATATGCATAATTGGCAAATTTTTGCTCAAGGAAATTTAATCTATATGAAGCATGGAGAAAGCATATAAATATCAAAAATAAATCAACATGATGATATCGGTTTAGAAATACCACATTTGGAAATCAATTTGATTTCTACCACTTGCAATTGGTGGTGGATATTTGAAGTATGATGCTTAACTCCAGGGACTCCATTTTCCTTGCAATGAGACTACTACACACATGATAAGCTTAAAAAGGTGTTAGTCTCAAAGCATCCAACTTATAGACTAACCTCCCCCTAAATTTGTGCACACAAATATGGAATACTTGTAGGAAACATGCACATTGATTTTAGAATAAAAAATACCACTTGAAAGATGACATCACATGAATATGAGAGTCATTTTTGAAGGCGATATTCAGGAGAAATTATCTACAATTTGGATTTTAACACATATTAGATGAACAATCGAAAGACAAGCTATGTGCCGTGCTCCTAAACAATTTTAAACCATGTAGGTTTGCTCCAAGGGTTAAGAATGAAACCGGGCAAGCCAACCATAAGATATACCTAGTGTATGCATGACAAAAGACATAAGCATGCAAATGCAAACATAGGCATGAGAAGTAACTAAATGCTTAAAGATACCAATTTGTAAGAAATACCACTTGTAAGAAACGCAAATTGGTACTACTTGAAGGAAGTATCAATTGAAAGTAATAACATCTAGTTACCTATCATGGGAAGGGGAATTTGGGTTCATAGTATTCACTAACCCACTTGGCAATAATTTTGTCCATCATGATGCACCCCATGTAATGCATCCATACTTTGCCAAGTCTCCAAATTCCCCGAAGTCCATCGGACTTCTCACTTCCCTTTCAGGATCCAAACCTTCTTGGTGCTCTTCATGTTGGAAATGATTTCCTTTGGCACCCAAAAGCATTTGACCCCATTATTGGCTTGCTTGTTCACCTTGATGGCCACCACCTTGTCATTTTTCTTCTTCTTTAACAAGTATGGTGTGGAGGCCTTCTTATCCACCTTGTTGGTGTAGGTGTTGGAGAGCTTGCTTGTTTACTTTTTCCCTTTCTTCTTTGCTCCTCCCCCATTCTTCACCTTGCACTCATAGGACTTGTGACCTTCCTTGTGGCACACGTAGCAAACCACGGTTTGTCCTTCATCAAGCTTCTTCACTCCCTTGACCATGTTATCTTGATGAAGTTGGGCTTGCTTCGCCTTGCCTTTCACTTGAGTCATGTCCTTGGTGAGGCGAGCTACTTCTTGCTTGAGTTGCTCATTCTCCTTTGCAACCTCTTGTGTGCATGTATCTACAACAACTTTCTCAACACAAATTTGGTTGCACAGAGATGAGTCTAAACATAAATCATTACAAGAAGTAGAGGCATCCTTTTTAGACATGTTAAAGATAAAACTTTTCTTTTTAGATGCATTGGTGGGGGTTGTACTAACGGCTTCAAGATTAACAACTTTATTAGTTAGCTCATCATAATGTTTGCACATGGTTTCCATTTTAGCAAGCAAACTTTTATAAGCATCTTATGAGCTAGCTAACTTTTCTTTTAATTTTTCATTTTTCTTTACAAGTTGCTCATCATTGATTGTGCATGCATTTGTTGTTGCACTAGCCTTAAGTTGCTAAATTTTAGTATATAGTTCAATATTGAGATTAGCAAATGTCTCATATTGTTCAAGCAAAGTTTTATATGCTTCTTGTGAACTATCTAGCTTTTCTTTTATTTTTTCGAGCTTCTTTTGTTGACTAGTACAAACTTTAGCATAATTTAGATTTTGTTGCACAATTTCATCATAAGAAGGCATTTTATCATCACTATCACTCTCACTAGAGGATGAACTTTTGTTACCTCGTGCCATAAGGCACATACGAGAAGAGCTTGATGATGAGTGCTTACGGCCTCGCCTCTTGTGATGGTGTTCTTCTTCACTTGAAGAATCATCCCATGACTTTATTGATGTGAGGGCTTGGTTTTTGCTCGCCTTCTTCTTTGTCTTAGGTGTGGGCTTGTTTGGATAAACTTCCACAAAGTGCCCCAACTCACCGCATCCATAGCACCCTCTCTTTCTTTGCTCATTTCTTTGATTGGTGAAGATGATATCTTGAATTTGAATGGGCACACCCTTGACATTGAGCCTTTGGATCATCTTCTCCACCTTGTTGATAAGTTTGATTGATTCTTCATCAAGGTCAGAGGTGGAGGAGGAAGATTGATCATCATCACTTGAATCTTCATCATCATCATCGTCATCCTCATCTTCTTCTTCTTCACTTGAGGAGCTTGAGCTTGAGCTTGTCTCAACTTGCTTGCCCTTCATCTTCTTTTTCTCGCTACATGCGAGAGCTTTGCCTTTGCTTGATGAAGAGGCTTCTTCTTGACCCATCTTGCGTGACATTTCAAATGCCACTATCTTGCCAATGACTATGGCCGGGGTCATGATGCTCAAGTTCTCCATGTTGTGAAGGATGGTGATGATGCTTGCATATTTCTTTTGTGGTAGCATGGAGATGATCTTCCTTACGATGTCCGCATCATCTAGCTTTGTTAGTCCTATTGAATGGAGCTCATTGATAATTAGATTCAAACAAGAATGCATATCACGAACAAGCTCATCATCATTCATTGTAAAGGAATCATAATTTTGTTTAGCTAGACAATATTTCTGCTCACGGACATTAGATGTGTCGTCATGGAGCTCTTGGAGTTTTAACTAAATTTCATGTGCCGTATTTAAAGTGAACGCTTGGTTAAACACATCCATGCTAAAAGATTCAAACAAGCAATTCTTAGCTTTAGCATTGAAATGTATTTCCTTTTCTTCACTATTTGTGGGTTTATCGAGATTCTTAATGGGTTTCATCCCATCACGAGTGACTCTCCAAACTCTCAAATCAACCGCCTCAAGGTAGCAAGCCATTCTAGCTTTATAATAGGGTAAGTTAGTGCCATCAAACTGTGGAGGCCTAGAGGTATCCATCCCAATCACTCTGAGTAGCGTCGGCTCAATGGCGATTAAGCCAAAGGTCCAAATTGAGCCAACTGGCTCTGATACCACTTGTAAGGGACCATGATGCCTAAGAGGGGGGTGAATTAGGCAACTTAAAATTCTACTTCTAACTATGGCCTCTTTTTCTAACCTTAGCAAAACCTATGCAAAAGATAAACTATCTAAATGTGCAACTACGGTTTTGCTAGTATGTTGCTATCTCTACCACAAAGGAGTAATACATTCAATGTAAATGCGGAAGCTAAAGAGCAAGGTAGAGATATGCAAACTCCTATCGATGACTCTGGTACTTTTACCGAGGTATCAAGAAGTGCGCAAGCTTCTCCTAGTCCTCGTTGGAGCCCCTCGCAAGGAATCCCTCGCAAAGGCCAAGCTTCCGGTCAGGTAACTCCATGGAGAGCCTCGGGCCTTCCCCATGCGCAAGTGGGTCTCTGACATGCCTTCCAGCAAGCCTCTCCCAGATGCTCCCCGCCGTCTTCACTATCAAGCTTCCGGTCAAATGCCGTGGGTCTTGTTCCCTCCGGTACACGGTGGTGGCCATACCACAAACGTGGTTGGTTTGATCTCGCAAGACTACAAGCCCCTCTGATGTACAACAATGGTGCGCGCAAGCATCGAGTGGTAAGAGGTATGCAAACCTCACTAAACACTAGGTCTAAACCTAGAGCAAGCGCATAAGCGGTGGTCTAATCAACCTAAGCACTTCGTAAAAACACCTATGCTAATCACCTAATGAATCACTAAGCACTATGCAAGTGAAGATCACTAAAATGGTATATCAACACCCTTGATATGTTTCCTCAGCTCGACACACTTCAAATGGCCAGTTGGGGGTCTATTTATAAGCCCCGCTGAGAAAGTAGCCGTTGGGGACAAAATCCCACTTTTCTGCTACTGACCGGACGCTGATCACGTCCTGACCGGACGCGTCCGGTCGTCCCGACCGCTAGAGCCGTGATCAACTGATCGGACGCTGCCAGCGTCTGGTCACATGCCACTGGACGCGTCCGATCGCAATTTCGCCACTCTGGAACCTCTCTGTACTCGATCGGACGCTGCAGTCCTACGTCCGGTCGATTTGTCGCCAATGTCCGGTCACGCCTGCTGTAGCCGAGTCACTGATCGGAGCGTCCAGTCGATCACCTTCCAGCGTCTGGTCCAGCGTCCAGTCACTTCTGTGAGCTCGTATCTTTGTGATCTTGCGTCTGGCTTGGTTCCTATCTTCATGCTTGGACTTTGCTTAATATCTTGAGTCTTCTCTTGTGCTTCTAGGGTCTTGCTTAAGGTGTTGATCATTGGATCATCATGTCGCCTTCGTCCAAGTCACGTCTTGCACCCTATTAAACTATAAAACAATCACTTGCAAAATTATTAGTCCAATTTAGTTATGTTGGTCATCAAACACCAAAATCCAAAGTAAATGGACCTAGGGTCCATTTTCCTTACACATGCAGCATCAGATGCATGCAGCTAGCGCTAATCCATCACATTCACATGCACCACAGTGTCTTTATTTGGTCTTTTCCTGTTACTTAAGCAAAAAATAAGGACATATTCGTCCCTGATTTGGACAGCTCACAGATTGTGTGTGTATATATATAAGAGCGTCTCGCCAAATACTCTCCCTGTGTTCCATAAGAACCTAATTCTAGGGTAGGTTCAAATCAAACTATCTTAACCTTGTCTAATAATTTTTTTAAAAAAATACCAACATTGTTTATGACTTCAAATAGATATACTATGAAAATACATTCTATGATAGGTACTAATGGTGCATACTAGCTAGAGTATGTTAAATATTGGTATATTTTTTATGCAAATTAATTTGATCAACTTAAGAAGGAGGATTGAGTGAAACTGTTATAAAATTGTGTTTTTTTCTGGGATGGAGGAGGTAGTACTAGTCATGGAATATATATAATGCAGTTTATTACTGAGGCAACGCAAGGTATATATAAAGATTAGTAATTAATAATAGCGAGATCCAATCACCTGTCTTGTCGTTGTTCCAATAAGCTGAGGCAAGGAGGATATATATTCAGATAATCAAAAGGTGCCTGCTTGCCCTTTTCTACATACACGACCGACCAAATTAATGTTAGTAGTATATTGACAGCACATTTATAAAAAGAGTATATTAGAAACAAGATGCTAAGATAAAAATTGCTGCTCCCTCCGTTTCTAAATAAATTAATTTCTAAAATCTGTGCAAGTCAAACTATTTTAAATTTGATTAACTTTTTATAGGAAAGAATAACAACATCTATGACATAAAATGAGTATATTATGAAAATATATTCTATGGTATATCTAATTATACTAATTTGATGTCATAAATCTTCTAGAAATTTGTCAAAGTATAATAAGTAACTAAATACTGATGTTCTTCCTGGCTTGCCTTGCCGATGAAGCTTATGAAAAAGAGATGCGCATTTACATTAATGGTTGTCTTTCCAAGAAAAAGATATGTGTTTACATTAATTGCGAATAAAGCGACCTTCTATGTCAGTATATGTTTCATTGATTATCAAAATTGCTGTCATCTTCAAAGCTAAAAAAGGAAAGATGGAATGGAAATTGTAGAGTACTCCCTCCGTTTTTATTTGGATATGTCTAGGTGACATTAAGTTGTTTTGGTCTCTCCTTTTAACTGAATTTTTCCCATACACTTACACCATCTTCTAGCTATATTTATACAGTCTTATTACTATATTTACAATGATTTCTTCAGTGTTATTTATTGGATAGAGTGATGTAAGTTAGGAAGAACACAAATATATGTCAAATTTTTCAAAAAATAATTATAAATTATTTTTATGGATTCCAGACATCAAAGAAATATATGTCAAATTATTCACAAATTCTTCACAAATTTCAAAAAAAAATACAAAATTTTCACAAAATTTCGAAATGCCGTGCCACGCTGCCGCCCCCGACGCCGACACCGGGGAAGGCGTAGCGTCCGGCCTCGGCTGGTACTACGAGTATGGTACTGCCACATCTGCTGTTGCTGTAGCTGCGGCTGCGTCGGCATGAGTTGTTGTAGGTGCTTTATCATCATCGCCGACGAGGTCGTGGTATGACTTCTCCCTTTCATGCATGACATTCAAGGCAACAAGTAAAGTTAACCAATCTAATAATAATAAAATGGGTGATCGATCACTAGCGTATGTACACATGCATGACTTCACAATGACTTGGGTCACTTCCTAAATAAAACTATTTTTTTTTTAAAAAAATAAAATTTTGCTGAGATCGATGGATGGATAGATGACCCAGTCGCTTCTTCAACAAGTACTGAAAATGATTATTCGGAGGAAGCTGTCCCCTACACGCATGCTGTCACCCTCGTCATTACAGCCGTAGCCTAGCTACGCGCGCATGCAGGGGATTTAAATGCGCGGGATTTGACCTCACATGGCCGCAGGCCAGGCTAGGCTGCCACACCAGCACAGTGCGGTGCCATGTTCGGGTAGCCGGAGAGCACTGCCGCGCCATTCTCTGTGGCGCATGTCACGTTAAGATTGGTGGCGCAACAGATCCTGCCACGTCACCGGTCAGCGTCCCGGTCGTCGTCACGTCATCCCTCTCATCACGCCACTATGTATGGCGCGGCACAGGCGTTTCGCTGCGTCAGAAAAATAGGCGTGGTAAAAAATGTTAGTTTTGAAAAAAAAAATAAAACAATGTTAGATTTAAAATTAGTTTACAAAAAAAATGTTAAAAAAAATCTACTTGACATCATCATGACTGAATTAATAGTCCGTCCAACAACCAACCACTGATAGAACCCTTATTATTGCCAGCTAGCAGCTACTCCTACATGTGTCTACTATAAATTCGGTATAAGGAAGCACACAAGTTTTGGTCCCAACAATCATTTGACCGAATTATTACAGCAGTCAGCTAGGACCCATCACCCATGCGTCACTAATTAATTTGTGAGCTAGGACCGATCAATTATTACTGGTCTCAATCAATACTCGTATAGAAATAAAAGAAGAGAAGTCAAATTGCTGTATACTCCCCCTCTCCGTAAATAAATAGATTTTCAGAGTTGTCTTAAGTCGATTTTTCAAAACGTTTGACCGAATTTCTAGAAAAATATGTCAAGATTATAACATCAAATTGGTATAATTAGATATACCATAGAATATAATTTCATAATGTGATCATTTTATGTCATGGATATTGTTACTATTTTCTATAAAGTTAGTTAAATTTAAGATAGTTTGACTTATACGGGTCCTAGGAATTGAGTTATTTGGGGGCGGAGTGTGGGGGCTTCACATGGCCTCCTACCTTCGCTGGGAATCGACACGGAGGAGGCCGAGGGTTCCCCACATGAAAAGGAATGTAGGGTCGAACTAAGAGAGCAAGGAGGCATTACAATAAATTCTAGAGTAAATGACCATTCATTCGTCCCTCTTTATAGTGCCACCCACCGTGTATTTATAGGTCATACCCAGGGGCGTGGCAAAATTACAAGCTACCCTGGCCACGCAGGGTGTCTTTCTAGAGGAATACATGGGTAACAAAGACATTCCACGCTCACGCTCCAACTACTCTTCCAACGGCGGGGAACTCCGTTCCTAGGGCCCGCCACCGTCCTCTTCCTATACTGACTGTGTCAGAGTTGGCTTCACAAGGGTCGTCTCCAGCTATTGGGGCCGTCAGGCGGCATTTGTCCTGCAAAGACACGAGGTCAAAGTGACCCTCACCGAGGGGGTTATCATCACCCTCGTTGAGGTTGCCGTTGAGTGAGCAGCCGAGAGATTCATCAGAGGTTATGCTCAAGCCTCGACGGACGGAGTCACGCTAGCTGCTCCCTGGGTGCGAGAAAGGAAAGGGTGGTCGAGGGTTGCAACTTCAATCATACGTTTTTCCTATTCCTATGTTTTGGAATATGTATTCCAAAAAACCACTTAGTTATGTTGTCCTTTTTTTTTAAAAGGGAACCTTTATTAATTTCAAGAATGTTACGTCAAGGTGATACCACATCTTGAAATCCTCTCGGCCTCTGCCTAAAAGGCACACAACCCAAAGCAAGAAACGAAAAGAAAAAAACAAAACCGGAGCACCCTAATGACTTTCAATCCGTAGACTGGACCACCACCCATGTGCCTAGGTAAAAAACTCCTTGGCCACCTGAGCCAAGAATTGAGAGGCCGCTACAACCACCTCTTGGGAAGTAGGCTTCTGACGGATGGACCATGTATGGAGCCAATGCGTAGTTGAGTAAATGACCTACAGAAAAGAAGGTTGTATGTTTTCAAATATAACTGCATTTCTGCAGAGCCACAAGGACCAACACATAGCTGCCGCTCCCAAATTAAAGAACTAAAGGTTTTAAATCTTTTCTAAGCCCATCTAGCCATCTAGCGAACATATTGGACACATTGAGATGTCTAGGGATACCCCAGGCTGCGTAAACGCTGGCCCAAACCAAGTGTGCAAACCGGCAATCTAAAAACCGATGCTATATCGTTTCATTCTCGTGATAGAAACAACACTGATTACTACCTTGCCAATTTCGTTTGGCTAGATTATCTTTGGTTAGGATGACACCTCTTCGCAAGTACCACAGGATGATTTTGATCTTCAAAGGTGCTTTAAGTTTCCAAAGTCGCTTGTTTAGGTTAGGGACGTTTGTTAGATGAGATCAAGGTATAGTGTGATTTTACCGAAAATTCACCCTTCTGATCTAAATTCCAAATAAATTTTGTCTTCCTCCTGGCTTAAGGCAACATGAGTAAGATGTGAAAGAAGGTTATTCCACATCACTAACTTCTCGCCTAAAAGGTCTCTGCATCAAGATACATTAGGTGGTTGCGTACTCAAAACCGCGGCCATCGTATCTTGTTTCCTTCTAGCTAGGTTGTATAGATGGGGATACTGCTCTTTCAAAGCAGTATTACCTAACCATCTTCCTTCTCAAAATCTTACTTGTGATTTGTCCTTTGATGAGGAATGTTCTAAAACTAAGAAAATCCCATTTAGCCTTCACCAGACTTGCCCATAAATGAGAGTCCCCGCTCTTTCATTGGACTTGAACTAGAGGTTTAGTCCCTAGATATTTGTTGTGTAACATCTGTTACCACCATCTGTCTTTAACAGACGATATTGCCATTTACTGAGCAAAGCCGTATTCTTGATTTGCAAGTTGTGAATCCCTAGTCCACCTTGGTCTTTTGGTTGACACATGATATCCCATTTGGCTAGACGGTATTTTCTTTTATGGTCATCACATTGCTAGAAGAATCCAAATCGATAATAGTCTAGCTTTTTAAGAACATTTGGGATCTCAAAGAAGGACATCATATACATTGGTAGGCTGCTGAGCACAGAGTTGATTAATGTCAAACGACCTCCAGTTGACAGGTTCTTACCTTCCCAACTACTGAGCCATTTTTCGAATCTTTCTTCTACCTTGATCCAATCGGTATTTGATAACTTCCTAAGGTCTTGTTTGGATGCTTGTGTATCCACCATAATCCACATGTGTTGGAGTGGAATGGAATGGAATTTAGTTCAATTCCACTCCAATCTACTTCAACACATGTGAATTAAGATGAATACATGTGCATCCAAACAAGGCCTAAAGTGAATAGGAATACCTAAGTACCTCATTAGGAAAGCTCCTGGATTGCATCCAAAGAGCTCAATGTATTGGTTCTCGAAATCTTTGGCTTCTCCAAAGCAGAAGATTTCACAATTAGTTATGTTGTCTAAGAACCTCGATGATACAATTGGATTTTTTCCAACTAAACCGTACCTATCATAATACAAGTTGTGGCACCTTAGTTATGTGGTCACTCCTATGCTTTCAGGAAGTTTGTCAGGATGTGGAATGGCGACGAGGAAGAAGAGGAGTGTTACATAGGATGCCCATGAACAGCTTATTCTCAAAATATAAATTCATCATCGGTCCTTAAAATTGCCTGAATGTGTAAAATCACAAAATGCATTTTTGACTTCCTAAAGTTGTAACGGGTCTCGTCTAGATCTAAGTAGGCATTTACTCGACCCACTATGCTACGTGGCATGGATCTGACAGATGGTGTCAACGGCAAGGCTCCACCTTAAAAAAATTCGTATTTTCTCATATGACCTCGGATGAAGATGATTTTTATAGAAAATTATAGCTCTTTACTTTCTTGTTTTGAATTTTTTTCTCATTGAGATCATTAATATACTAAAAAATAATATAAATAAGTTTTAGCAACAGAATAATCGCGTACCAAGGCTTGTGATCTTAGAAAAGTCATATATTTTGTATGGTTTTGGATGAAGATGATTTTATATAAAAATTGTAGCTTTCGATATACAACTTTCTAGTTTTGAATTTTTTTTATTTGAGATCGTTAAGGTGCTAAAAAAATAAAATAAAGTTTTAGTAGTTTATCAATCACATATCAAAGCTTGTCGTCTCAGTGGAAAATCGTATTTTTCTTGTACGGAGATATTTTGTATTCGACAGTTGTAGCCGGAAATCTAGCCGCTGGCTTGTGCCGTCCTTGTGAGCCAGCCGTAGTTGGAGCCACGCGTCAATCATCTGCAGGATGTCGCACAGGACTGCTGGGCGGCGCCTTCGTATAGAAAAATTTTACACGGAGATGTGGATGTAGATGGTTTTTGTCTTTTATAGCTGTTGCGGTTGCGGTCGCGGTCGGTGGAACGAAGCTTCATGACGTGCTCACGGCGTGGACCGAGAGGCTGGCTGGCCGGGCAAGGAGCCCACGGCGGGGTGCCCGAGTCCGAGACTGAGAGGCCCTGGTTCAGGTACTAGGACTAGCATATATAAGCTGCCTGCCCTGTCACCTACAGGCTACACAGCTCCTCAACTCACAGACCTCGTCGGCAGCCTTCCGATCGATCCATAGCCCGCTCGTCTTCCGCGCGCATATATCGCTCCATTCATCCCAAGACCTCAGCTTCCAACCAAATCCCCATCCATGGACCATTCGTTCGGAGATTTGGACCTTTCCCCCACCAGCTACCAGGATCCCCCAATCTTCAGTCCAAATCCCTTCGAGCAGTTGGACAGAGAGGATTTCGCCGACGGCATCATCCAGCCGGACGCTTCCAATTCCCAATTTCCAGCTGCAACCCAGACTGCCAAACCAAACCCATCCATGGACCATTCGTTCATCCTAGAACCCTTCGACGTGGAGGATTTGCTCGGAGACAAAGACGACGACTCCAACGGACACGGACCCGGAACAAGACACCGCCGCCCCCATGGAGATTGCCCTCCTGGAGCAGGTCAACGGCCACCAAGGGCCGCACCCAGCCGGAGACGTCGGCCCCTCCACAGACATCGGTATGGGGAAAGCAGCTCTGGGCGACCTCGACGTCAACGTCAACTCGCTGGAGACAGACGGCACCGGCCTCATCAAGCAGCCGGAGCCATGCGCTGGCGACACCTTCGACCTTTCCACCGCCACCGATAAGCAGAGCGAGATCATGGACCACATCAGCGCATTGATCGAGCAGCGCCGCAAGGACAAGGAGGTGGTGGTACAGTTCGACGACGACCTGCTAATCCACTTGGAGCCATGGAAACTCCCACTCCATAAGCAGAGGTACTGGGCAACAAACATGTTGGATTTGCACGAGAAGACGCTTGAGGGGGGGTTCTGGAAGGAGGCAGATTTCAGGGCTAACCGTTACGGAGAGAGAATGCAGTTCATGGGGCTCAGTAGGTTCTTGGAGTTCTACGAGAAGGACGGCAACAAGACCAGATGGTGCATGCTCGAGTTCATCGACCTCCGTGTTTCCGATGAGGGTCACGTGTTTGTCGTCGAGGTATAGTATAGTATTATTCACTTTTATTATCCAGCAACATGCAACACCGTAGCTAGCTTATCTCGTTGTGATGAGTGTTCAATCCTTGTAAATATGGGAGCTTCAGCTAGTAACAATCTTACACAATCAACTATTATAATTAATTAAAAGGGAACCCACAATAAACATTTCACAAAAAATTTTATAATACCTAAATAAACAACAACAAAATTGCGTATTGTATAAACAAAATAACAATAAACTAGATACCTGATAGACATATATAGTTTTGGCAACAACTTTCATGCTTGTATCTATGCGCGCTTACTCATAGGCCGAGGTGTTACGCCATGTGTACCAACTCCCAAATGAGTTCCTCAACTCCAACACTTCGAGGATCAATGGTACGCGCTGCAGCCGGATTATTGCATAGCTTGCATTGATGACCAAAAATACTCAACTACTTCTTTTTCTTGTGGGGAATTCCCCACCAATTGAACATCGTTTTTAGAACTTTGTGTCCACCAAATTTCATATCAAGGTGTCACCGCCGGCACCTCCAAGGCCACCGGTACCTCCTCTGCAACTCCAGGCGCTAGCTTATCTGAAGACGGAGGGAAACTGAAGATGGCAGCAACAGAAGGAAAGACGTCTTCATCAGCTGAAGCAGGCCAAGGCGCTGCTGCAAGGCCCAGGAAGCCGAGCCCAGAATCACTGGACCTGAGTGGGCTAAATGAGCGAAAAGGCCCTGTGTGGCCCAAATCTTTGGCAGCACTGAGGCTCCCTCTTGTAATTTGTAAACGGCATCGAGGGGGAGAAAGAAACTCGAACCCGGACTGTTCTGAACCGTGCCTGGAGGCGACGGCGGCGGCGGTGAGCTCGGCGATCTTGTTGATTGGCCGGAGTTACCGACCGAGGTTCCTTGTATCGTCACTCTATATTGTTAATCGATAGTAGTCCGGTTACATCTGGCATCGGAGCCACCTCGATCCACCAAATTTTCCCCAGTTTTTGCCGCAAATTTTTCCCCTCTTCTCTGTTGCTTCGATCCGGCACCGTAATCCCCGACAGCAGGCTCTCCTTGCGATTCGCTCTCGTAGCGTCGATCACGAGGATCCATAGGTCCGCGCCGAGCTTGGTGTGATCAGCAGCAGTGGCGGAGTCGGAATCCTGGCAACCCACCCATACCTCACCTGTAGACACATGACCATGGCTTCACCCGAAGAACAGCTGGGCCAGATCCTGGCACTGCTAGGCGAGAATTCGAAGGGCATCAACGAATTAAAGACCTCTATGTCGGAGATGCGTACCCTTCGTTTGGAGATCCTCACCTGGAAGCCTGAAGTCGACAGCCACGTCCACGAGCTGGAACACGCGGTGCTGGACCTCGGCGAGCGTGTCAAGAAGGCGTTGGGGAATCTTCCACAAGCTCAACTCGTAGAAGCCTCCACTGACGAGCAGCTAAACGCTCAGCCTTCCCTCGCCGATGTGATTCATGAGGATCACTTCACCCTGCAGGGCGTCAAGATGCCGAGCTTCATCCATCTGGATCTTCACCCGCCACGGGCGGCATCTGGGTCGTTAGACCACGGCAAGGGAACTACTCACCGGGGCACTGCTTTCGGGGCGGTGTACACCATCGCTCCGAAACCGGCCCCAGTCACAGGTGCGACACCCCCTCCAAAATCTTCCTCAATTCTGTCTAAATTGGGTGGTTGTGTGCACGGTGATCGACGACTCTGTCCATCTTACCCCAATTACCCGACTCCTTTTCCTGATGTTGAATTCCACAAATTTGATGGGTCTAATCCTCGTCTGTGGATCACTCGCTGTGAAACGTATTCTGATGTCTGTCAAACTGATCCAACTCTGTGGGTTCGTTTAGCCACTATGCGCCTTACTGGTTCGGCTGCCCTGTGGTTCCAAACTATGAAATCCACCATCTCCAATATGTCTTGGGAGTCCTTTGTCACAGCTGTTTGTAACCGGTTCGATAGAGATGAACATAATCACCTTCTTCGTCACTTTTTCCATATCCAACAGAGCTCCACCGTTTCTGAATATGTTGAACATTTAAGAGACTTAGTCCACCAAATCCTTGCCCACGACCCATCATTCCCATCTTCAGTCATTGTTAACCGTTTTGTCGATGGTCTTAAGAAAGAAATTCGTTCTGTTGTTATGATGCATCGTCCCTAGGACCTCGATATTACTAGTGCTTTGGCATATTTACAGGAAGACGCCACTAAAGACCAGCCTTCGAGACGGTTGGATACTGGCCAATATTATGCCAAGAAGAATTCATCTGATTCTGTCAAACACTCATTTCCTTTTACTACCAACAATGCAAAAGCAGTTGAAGACAAGAAGCCTCCTGATCCTACAAGAGCAAAATCTGATGATAAGCTTGCAGCTCTAAAGAAATACAGATGAGCACAAGGATTGTGTTTCAAGTGTGGTGAAAAATGGGGGCCACAACATGAGTGCCCTGCCCAAGTCTCTCTTCATGCTATCGAGGAAGTTTGGAAATTTCTGCTGAAGCCGACAATACAACTCAGGTACCATGTGATGATTCAGATTCTGGAGATGATCTCATGGCTCTTTCTGCACAAGCTGCAAACGGTACTGAAGGCTTTCAAACAATGAGATTAAGAGGGCACTTGAATGGTAAAGAAGTGTTCATGCTCATAGACTCTGGCAGTGCCCATAGTTTTGTGGATGATCAAGTAGCTGCACATATCCAACCTTGGAAACCTTTACCACAGTCAGTGAGGGTCACAGTTGCTAATGGGGGTGTTATCACTTGTACCCATGAACTGTCTGATCAACTTTGGGAAGTACAGGATCATTCCTTCAGAACCACATTAAAAATCATCCCATTAAGTGGCTATGACGTTAAACTAGGAATGGATTGGCTGGAATCTAATAGCCCTATGGAAATCCACTAGGTTGAAAGATGGCTGCAGTTCCACTATAAAGGACAAGTGATCAAATTGCAAGGGTTAACATCACAACCTACCTTGGGTCCTCCTGTCTCTTCCCTCCAACTTCAAGCATTTGACAAAAGTGACTCCATTCTGTATGTAGTTGAACTACAATCTATTTCACCAGCTGAAGACTCTATCGAGAACACATTGCCCATAGAGTTGTAGCAACTCTTACAACAGTTTGCACCTATTTTTGCTCCACCCACAAACCTCCCACCTGTCAGAACAGGAGATCACAAGATCCCTCTTTTAGAAGGTGCTCAACCCTTCTGTCATAGGCCATACAGATATAATCCTGCTCAAAAGACAGAAATAGAAACTCAAATCAGAGATATGTTGGAAAAAGGATGGATTCAAGAGAGTACTTGTCGGTGTTTAGAAACCGTCGGCTAGTAAAATTTGTGGATTGCGTGTCTGGGCTCGGATGGTGTGCAAAGAGGACACAAAGATGTATACTGGTTCGGGTGGAATGTCTCTACGTCCAGTGGCGAGCTGTTCGTGTTACTTGCACTAGAGTTTGCAGTAGGGGTTGCAAACGGTCGAGAGAGGGACGGGCTCCCAAGTCTCTGGTGAAGGTGAAGTGGAGTTGAAGTGCCTCCGAGTGTTGTGATGTGCTTCTCTGTTGTTGGAAAAATGGTTCCCCCAAATGGGGCGCCCGGCCTTCCCTTTTATAGACCAAGGGAATGACCAGGGGTACATGAGAGAGAGAGAGAGGGGCTGAGAGGAAGGGGGCCTGGAGGCCGCGCCATATTTCCTCTCCTATAGGTGGGCCCTGTGGGTCTTGTAGATGATGACAGAGATGTCTCCACGTCGTGATGCTGATGGTGATGGAGACGGCTCCACATCGTGGCTCTGTTTGCCGCTAGCGCCACATGCAGGCGCCGCTAGCCTGTCGTGGCGTCCCGCTCTGTCATGCCTGGTGCTGTGGGTGATGTGGGCCCCCCAGGCATGGCCTGTCATGGCTACGGGTCATGTCGAGGTGTGCCCATTCCCATCCGGTGTTAGAAGTTTGACCCCGGGCTTGAGCATTTGCGTGGTGGTTAGAGGCAGTGCGGGCCCTCTGCTGGGCCTGTGCCCCCGTCTGGATGTGGTCGTGCGCCCTCAGGGTTGGGTGGGGTGGAGCTCCCCTTCTTGGGGTCGAGCGAGGTGAGGCCCGTTCCCTTAGGGTCGGGTGAGGCACGACCCGCTCCCAAGGGGTCGGACGAGCGGAACCTGTGCTCTAGGAGTCAGGCGAATCGGAACCTATCCCCTAGGGGTCAGACAAATCCGCGGTCATGCCCTTTAATCGTCCGTTCTATTTTGATCGTTGGGGACCATTAGTTCCCCTTCTTCGGGTACCTTAAAATTAGTACCCGATAGTAGCCCCCGAGCCCCTGAGCGATCCGAAAGGGATCGTTCGGGGGTTTTTTACTGTCCGAGGGTGCGCGCGAGCACACCCGGTGGGTATAGCCCCCGATCCTACGAAGGAGTGGGTTACTCCTTCACAGGCTTTTTTCATATGGGAAAACTTCAGAGCGCCTGTTGCGGCTCGCAGGGTTTCCTTGGTTAGGTTATGATGGTCGATTCATCGTTCTTGTGCGACCTTGCATCGGGTCTCCTTGCGAGTCCAAGCCCCTGAGCCCCCACACGTAGCAGGGGTCCGGTCGAGGGGTCGGCTCGTCTTGCGATCGTTCTCCCTCAAGCGTTTTTTAGAAAAACAGAGGGGTTGAGCCGTGCCATGTTTTTCCTCGTTGGATGAAACATGGTGCTCGACGAGCTGCTAACGGGTCAGTTCGAGTGGTGCCCCAGTTCCTGTTCGCAGGGATCCGCATGGATCAGCCGGTGACCGACTCCAGATTCCTAACAGCCAGTCCATATAGTTCTCAAGTCTGATCGACCGGTCCCGAGGGTTCATCGCCTTTCTTCGAGGAAAAACCATGGACCGTGCGTAGTCAAGACCCGAACGTGGGTCAGGATGCTCATGGCACTCGCGCGCCCGGGTACTGGTCGCTAGCAGGCCTATCTCTTTCCACCCCTCGCTCTAAAAGGCGCCCTGGAGCGGCTGTCGAACCCATCGGTGGGCCAGCCTTCGAACTCCTAGGCCTTCATGGGCTGTAGGAGCGTTTTCAGCCCCGTGCCCCTCTTACCTTTAGCGGTTCGTGGCTCATCGGGGTGGATGAACCATCATCCGGCGCATCCTTCGAGGGAGCGGCCGGGGGGTGTACACGATTCCCGGAGGGGCATGATGACAGGACGCGGCAGGCGTGCGGATCTAGGTGGGCGTTTTGCCTTCTCGTTGCTATCTGGGCACTCATTGCTATCTGCACTTGCTTTCTGATTTCTTCCTGCATTCTTGCTTCCATTGCTTTTTCTCGCTCCTTTGCTTCAAGCACCATTTCCTCCAACATTGTCACCCGCGCTGCTTGCTCCTCCTTGCTTCTCTGGCGGCTTCGGTAGGTTTCCCTGTCATTAGGGAAACCATGAACCCATGGAGTGTTGTGTCCTAAGCCTCTGGTTCGGCCAGTGTGTTCAGTAGTCCCGATGGCATACGTCAGCTCATCCTTCTCTCTATTGGGCTTGAACACACCAATCTCTTTAGCTTCTATAGCAAAAGCTAATCGGCGTGCTGCTGTTTCGAGTTTTTGCCCATACACTGCCAGACCGGTCTGTGGGTCGAGTCTTCCCCCATGACCGAAAAACCAATTCTTCGAGCGTGGGGGCCACTTGGCTGATTCTGGTTCGATCCCCTTGGCAATAATGCCCGCTTCCATTTTTTACCACTTTGGAATGGCAGTATCGTAGCCACCTGATCCCATGTCATGGTGGTATACCTTTTTTCGGGCATTCTCTTGGTTCCTTCTCACCCGTGCCTCACCCTCTACTGATGTCTTGTACTCTACGAAATCATTCCAATAGGGCCTCTGTTTTGAGATCGGGCCCATAGCAGTATTGAAATTCGGCGTTTCGTTCTTCTTGATGTATGTGTTGTATAGGTGTTTCTTCCAAGTCTGGAATTGTGTGGCCATCTTCTTCATAGCCCACGATCGAACTAGCTCCTTCAATTCATCATCGTTGATATCATCATAATCATCCGCTTGCAACGTGAAATGGGCAAGGATATCATTCCAGAGCAAATTCTTGTCAACATCAGAGACAAAACTAACATTAGGCTCATTGATCTTTTTCTTCCATTCACGGATACTGATCGGAATTATATCCCTTACAAGGTACCCACAGTGTTCCACGAATTTCCTTTTATGTGGACCAAGTGGTTCGCCTATCTCGATGTTGAATTCCGATATTATGTACCGGCCCTCCAGTGGTTTCTTCGGTCCTCGAACATTTTTGCTCTTCGCCGTTGTGGTCGCCGATCCAGAGGGCTACATATAAAAAAATAATAAATAAATATCTTTTGTACACAGTTTTATATACAATATTCACATATAATATATATTTAGTATATATACCTCGCCTGTATTTTCTTGCAAAACATTTTCTTGCTCATTTTCAAGAGCTAGGTATTGACTTCCGTCATCAACATCCTGCTCACCAGCATTGGCAATAATATTCATCATTTCTTCCTCCATGTTGTCTCCCAGGGCAGCCATATCTAACAAATTTAACAAAATTTAAGTCACATATATAAACAAGTCATATATATACAAGAAGTCATATACAAATTTATTTGAGTCACATATATATAAACAAGTCATATATGTACAATAAGTCATAAACAAAATAAATCTAAGTCACATATATAAACAAGTCATATAAACAAGTCATATATATAAACAAGTCATATATGTAAACAAGTCATATATGTACAATAAGTTATATACAAAATAAATCTAAGTCACATATATAAACAAGTTATATAAACAAGTCATATATGTAAACAATCATATATGTCAACAAGTCATATATGTAAATAAGTCATATAAACAAGTCATATATATAAACAAGTCATATATGTAAACAAGTCATATAAACGACGAATTCACCCTAGCGAGAACGACAGGGTGAATTCGTCGTTCTCGCTAGGGCGAATCGTCGTTCTCGCTAGGGTATACAACAATGGGGCGGCGTTGCTTCGCATATACAACAACGGGGCGGCGTTGCTCCGCATATACAACAACGGGGCGACGTTGCTCCGCATACAACACAACAAGGCAGCGTTGCTCCGCATACAACACAACGAGGCGACGTTGCTCCGCATACAACACAACGAGGCGACGTTGCTCCGCATACAACACAACGAAGCGGCGTTGCTCCGCATACAACACAACGACGGCGTTGCTCCGCATACAACACAACGAGGCATTCCTCTACATATATCACATACAAACATATATCGACGTACGTAGGGGTCGGCGGTGACGATCGACGTACGTAGGGGTCGGCGGTGATGGGCGTCCGGAGGCGGTGATGGCGGTGTTGGTGGCTAGGCCAGGTGGCGCCGGTGGCGGCGCGAGCGTTGTGGCCGGCCGGGCCGGGGTGGAGTCGTCAGGGCCACGCGCGCGGCATAAGTGGCGGCGTGGCGTCGGGCGTCAGGGGCGGCGTGCGTCAGGGGCGTGGCGCGGCGTTAGGGGCGGCATGGTGTCGGGTCGGGCCATAGTGTGGCGTCGGGGCCGAGCGTCGGGGCGGTGGGGCATCGGGGCGCCGGGACGAGGTGGTCGAGGGGTGGCGTGTTGGTGAGCGCGCTTAGTTGGAGCGTGCGACGTCAGGGCGGTGGGGCGCCGGTGTGCGTGCGGGCGTTCGCGAGGTACGGCGTCGGTGGCAGATCGGACGAGCGGCGGCGGGTCTGTTAGGGCTTTGGCTCGACAATGGGGAGGAGGAAGAAGAGGAGCCGAGGCGAGCGCCGAGGCTATATAAGGGAGAGGACCTTTAGTCCCAGGCGCCACCACCAGCCAGGACTAAAGGCCCTTTAGTCCCGGGCCCTGTTAATGCCCGGGACTAAAGGTCGCACCTTTAGTCCCGGCTGGTGGTGGCGCCCGGGACTAAAGGTAACCTTTATTCCCGGCTGGTGGTGGTGCCCGGGACTAAAGGTTTTTGGCGGGCAGCCAAACTACAGTTTCGCTGCCCGCCAATTCATTAGGATTTTAATATATTTCTTTTTACCCAAATGATAAAAGGATAGTTAATTGCATAGAAAATTAAATAAAAGACATAAAAATATTTAAAAAAAATATATATTCTATTTTGCTTTATTGCACACAGGAAAATTATGTGACCTAAAGTTTTAATTTTTTAACAAGTTTTAAAACATAATATAGTGTTTAAATTACTATTTTGATAATGTAAAAATATAGTGTTTAATTAAATTCAGAAAAACTCTTGTGTTTCGACTGGAAATTTGTTTTCACATCATTTGAACGTGACATAATCCCACCACCAAATATAAATTTGTTTTCACATCATTTCAACGTGACATAATCCCAACATCAAACATAAATTTGTTTTCACGTCATTTCAACGTGACATAATTCAACATCAAACATAAATTCACAATTATTACATAATATCTCTAATACACACTATTGAACATCGATATATATATCAAGTGGGCATAGTAGTGAACTTCTTCTTAACGTATGTCCCTTGGTTATGATCGCGCCGTAACCATGGAGTGTCATCATCGTTTAGCTGGATGCTAGGGTCTTTGTTCACTATGAAGGGTGAAATTCGGTCATCCTTTTCATAATCTTCTGACATGTCTTCGATTCCGATGATGTTTCTTTTTCCTGAAAGAACTATGTGGCGCTTTGGCTCATCATTGATTGGGTGGTTGTCGTTTTTCCCTCTCTTCGGTTTTGTAGACATGTCCTTGACATAGAACACCTGAGTCACATCCTTTGCAAGGACAAACAGTTTGCCTTTGTACCCAATATTATTGAGGTCCACTGTTGTCATTCCATACTGGTTGTCGACTGCTACGCCGCCTCCAGTCGTCTTTACCCACTGGCACTTGAACAAAGGTACCTTAAAATAAGATGCATAGTCTAGTTCCCATATCTCCTCTATGCAGCCATAGTATGTTTGCTTGTTCCCACTAGGGTTGGTGGCATCTATGCGGACACCGCTGTTCTGGTTGGTGCTCCTTTTATCTTGTGCTACTGTGTAAAATGTATTCCCATTTATCTCGTACCCTTTGTATGTGAGGATATGCCACGATGGCTGCCTAGCCAACAAATACAGCTCCTCATCAATACTCTCATCACCCTGACATTCTTTTCACAACAAGTCACTGAAAGTTTCCATGTGCTGACGCGTAATCCATGCTTTAGACTTCCCTAAGAACTCAGATCGGAGGAGGTTCTTGTGTGTCTCGATATACGGATCTACCAAGGAGGAGTTTCTGTAGAACTGTGTAGTGTGCTTTATTGAAATAATCATCACCCTTACCAATATATGTTTTCTTCCCTAGTGTCCCCTTTCCACTTAGTCTCCCCTCATGTCGCGATTCAGGAACACCAATCGGGTTAATATCGGGAATAAAGTCAATACAGAACTCAATGACCTCCTCTGTTCCGTAGCCCTTGGCGATGCTTCCTTCTGGTCGAGCACGGTTGTGAACATATTTCTTCAGGATTCCCATAAACCTCTCAAAGGGGAACATGTTGTGTAGGAACACAGGACCGAGAATAGTAATCTTTTTGACCAGATGAACTAGGAGATGTGTCATGATATCAAAGAAGGAAGGAGGGAACACCAACTCAAAGCTGACAAGACATTGAACCACATCATTCTGTAGTTTCGCTAGATCCGTTAGATCGATTGCCTTCTGAGAAATTGCATTGAGGAATGCACATAGCTTCACGTTGGCTAGACATACATTTGGCGGTAGAATTCCTCTTAATGCAACTGGAAGCAATTGAGTCATGAGCACGTGGCAGTCATGGGACTTTAAGTGTCCAAATTTCTTCTCTGGCACATTTATTATACCCTTTATATTCGAGGAGAATCTAGATGGTACCTTAATGCTATCTAGGCATTCAAACAAGCCGTCCTTCTCTTCTTTGCTAAGAGTGTAGCTGGCAGAACTTAAGTACTGGCGTCCATCATCTGTCTTCTCTGGATGTAGGTTGTCTCATTCTTTCAAACACCACAGGTCCTATCGTGCTTCAATTGTGTCCTTAGGCTTCCCATACACGCCCATGAAGCCTAGCAGGTTCACACAAAGATTCTTAGTCAGGTGCATCACGTCGATCGCGCTGTGGACCTCTAAGACTTGCCAATAGGGTAGCTCCCAAAATATGGACTTCTTCCACATGGGTGCGTGACCGTTGGCGTCCTTCAAAACAGGTTGGCTGCCAGGTCCCTTTCCAAATATTACTTTCACATCATTGACCATATCGAGGACGTCCTCACCAGTTCGGTTGCGAGGCTTGGTCTGGTGGTCTGCCTTACCTTTAAAATGCTTGCCTTTCTTTCTTACGGGGTGATTTGCAGGAAGAAATCGTCGATGCCCAAGGTACACGACCTTGCGACACTTTTTCAAGAATATACCTTTCATGTCACCGAAACAGTGTGTGCATGCATTATATCCCTTGTTTGATTGTCCTAAAAGATTACTTAGAGCTGGCCAATCATTGATTGTTACGAACAACAATGCTCGCAGTTCAAAGTGCTCCTGCTTGTGCTCATCCCACACGCGTACATCTGACTTGTTCCACAAAAGTAAAAGTTCTTCAACTAGTGGCCTCAGGTACACATCGATATCGTTGCCAGGTTGCTTTGGGCCTTGGATGAGCACCGACATCATAATAAACTTACGCTTCATGCATAGCCAGGGAGGAAGGTTGTAGATACATAGAGTAACAGGCCAAGTGCTGTGACTACTGCTCTGCTCTCCGAAAGGATTCATACCATCCGTACTTAAAGCAAATCTTAAGTTTCTTGCGTCACTTGCAAACTTGGGGAATTCTCTATCGATTGCTCTCCACTAGGACCCATCAGCAGGGTGTCTCAACATATTATCTACCTTACGGTCTTCTTTGTGCCATCGCAACAACTTTGCATGGTCTCTGTTTCTAAAAAGGCGTTTTAAGCGTGGTATTATAGGAGCATACCACATAACCTTGGCATGGATTTTCTTCTTGGGACGTTCGCCCTCAACATCACCAGGGTCATCTCGCCTGATCTTATACCGCGACGCGTGACATACAGGGCATGCATCCAACTTCTCGTACTCCGTGCCACGGTAGAGGATGCAGTCATTAGGACATGCAAGTATCTTCTGCATTTCTAATCCTAAAGGGCAGACTACCTGTTTTGCTTCGTACGTAGTGCTAGGCAATTCGTTATCCTTCGGAAGCATCTTCTTTTGGATTTTTAGTAACTCTGTGAATCCCTTGTCAGATACACTATTCTTTGCCTTCCATTGCAGCAATTCCAATGTGGTACCTAACTTTTTCTGCCCTGCATCACAAGTTGGGTATAGCAATTTCTTGTGATCCTCTAGCATGTGGTCGAACTTGATCTTCTCCTTTTCACTTTCACATTCTCTTTGTGCGTCACGAATGGCCTGACCAAGATCGTCAGTGGGCTCCTCCTCTTCCCCTACCTCTTCTTCAGCAGGCTTCTCCTTTGCCCCCACCTCTTCTTAGTGGGCTTCTCCTTTGCCCCCACCTCTTCTTCAGCTTCCCCCATTGCAGTATCATTGAAGGCACCATATTAAGCAAAAATGTCATCATTGCCCCATTGTTCTTCTTCACCTTCTTCCATTACAACTCTGGTTTCTCCGTGCTTCGTCCAACAAATATAGTTTGACATGAAACCCGACTTGAACAAGTGTGAATAAAGAGTCTTTGAGTTAGCATATTCCATCGTATTCTTACATACGGCACATGGGCAGCACGTGAAACCATCGTGTTTGTTTGCCTCGGCCGCACGTAACAAAGAATGCACGCCGTCCATGAACTCTTGGGAGCGACGATCAACATTGTACATCCAATGCCGACTCATCTGCATTACATGACATAAATACCGTATTAAAACCTAGAACATAATTAGTTAATTATACAATATGCATACCACCACAAAAGCTATAAATTTAAGAAAGCCTCGCTACAATGTAGACAATCCCAACTACCACTAAAACACTAAAGCTAAAATGCACTTCAGCAGCACAAGGATTTCGCGACCAATCCCAACTAAAACAGACAAATCCCCCGTTTGTTTAACATCTTTGGGCTTCTTCGGCTGGATCACTGCCTCATTAGCCACCATATCTGCCTGTTGTGCAAGATATTTTTGCACGAGTTCAACATACTCTTCCTCCTAGTAGAAGCCTGAACATCTAGTGCTATCCCACTGAAATTAAAACAAAAAATTAGAACTTTAATCACAACCATCATGAAAATAGGTATAAACTAACCATAGTCATTAAATACGATAAAATAACTCACATTGCGATCCGGACACTTGTAGAAAATGCGACCCTTATTGGGACCCTCCTTCACTCGGTACTCCATCACAATCTTCGTCTCATCACAACACTTGCCGCATGCAATGAGTGGGAGGCCTGGCCTAAGTCACTTTGGAAACCCATGAGAGGCCGAGGACCCAGAAGCAGTTGCCATCTACTCTCTATACTCATTTTTAATACACTATAAATTTCTCATTTTATAAACAAATAAAATTTAAAAAAACTCTAAAATTCTCTATATCTCTAAACAATGAAGTGTGCTATGCATGCTACAAATGAACGGTGAATACTAGTTTTTAATAGCTACTTTAACCTTCCTTCATGTAAATATGCAAGCTTGAAGTGATTTTGAGCTCAAATTGCTTACAAATGAAAAAAACCACAATAAAGAACCATATATATATAGTGAACAAAATGAGATAAGACAATGGTGAAACATGAGAGTATGAAGTTGGTAACCTTTAGAATCGACGGAGGAATCGAAGAAATCGACAGAGGAATCGAAGAATGGATGGAGAAAGAGCAAGAACACTAGTTACATTTGAACTGAAGCTCTCGGGCGGGCTCGGGGAGGAAGAAGACGGCCAGCAGGATTTATAGGGGGGACCTTTAGTCCCGGTTGGTGGATCCAACCGGGACTAAAGGTCACTTTCTAGTCCCGGGCCACGCCACTAGCCGGGACAAGAGCTTTACTCCAGGTTGGAGCCACCAACCGGGAGTAAAGGTCGACCTTTAGTCCCGGTTGGTGCTCCAACCGGGACTAAAGGTCCCCTGCCACAACGACCTGGCGCAGGAGCCGTTGGGTAGGGACCTTTAGTCCCGGTTGGAGCCACCAACCAGGACTAAAGGTCTCTCTAGTCCCGGGCGCAATATTTCTCGGGACTAGAGCCTGGTTTGGCCCTTGGATCAAAGGTCTGTTCTCTACTAGTGCATGACGCTTGAAGTTTTTGTTGGGTGAGAATGTGAGGTGATATCAAAGTGGTAGTAGTGACTGGTGGCTGATGATGTAGGATGATAATTACGCGTCTCTGTTAGTGTCTTATAGTTGGCAGGGAGTTCATCAGCAGCTTCATATGATTGGTGATATGCAGTTGTCCTGGACTCCTGATGTACTGCATAATAGTGCTTTGTCGCCTAAATATTCCTTCGTGGCCTACCTTTGAAAATTGCAGTGAGTTGACTTCATAATGTTCAGTCATGGGCACTCGATTTTCTTCACTTCATTGTAATAGATCTTGACAAATGGATGTAGAAAAGGCACTATCTGGAAGACACTATCTGAATGCCTGAAACGCTAACTGAATGGAAACTGAAAATAAGTAGCCTACTGTACATATTCGGCAACAGGCTAAATTATTCTGTAGCTTTGGTTTGCATCCCAAGAAATTTATGTTCATCTGATTGCTAGGTTCATGTTGAAGATATATTGTCTTTTTTGTCAAATATCAATTTTATTCAAGCATTTCTTGCAAACTGCAAATTAGGACAATCCATTATGGTAATCTAACATATTGTCTGAAACTAAGTTGCTAGAGTTTCAGAATGTCTAAAACTCTATCTGCTAATTAAAAGTACTCATTGAATGTTTGAAACATTAAATGAATGGAAACTGAAAATAGCTAGCCTACTATACATATCCGGCAACAGGCTAAATTGCTAACATTCTATAGCTAAGTTTTGTCGCTATTTGTTTTTATAGCCGAAATGGATTCAGGCAGATCTTTGACCGACATGATTATGGAAGGTTTCCCTCCAGGTGGAGTGTCTAACAATATCTCACCACATAATGAAATACAAGCACGCGATGAGGTCCCTGCTGCGGTCAAAGGAAATAAAAGAAGCATGCCAGGAAAACCTCTACTCACCAATCGCAAGTAATCTGGCAGTATCATCCTCATTGGGCAACCTCAAGTATTCATGTACAAATACATGAACAATAGCTCTGACAAACTTTCTAAGACTTTCTAGAGCAGTACTCTCCCCAATACGGATATAGTCATCCATAGCATCATCTGCTACTCCATAAGCTAACATCCGAAATGCCGCCACCACCTTCTGCAAACAAGATAGTCCTAGGGTTCCGGATGCATTCCTCTTCTGCACGAAATAGTCATCATACTTCTCAACGTCATTCATTATGCGGACAAACACGTGACGCCGCATTCGAAACCTATGACGTCAGATTTAAAAAAATTATTCAGACCTCGATGCATACACTAAACATAAGTCAATAAAAATTGAGAGAATTAATCTGCGCCTGAAATAACTCGGTCCATACGTAGGATTATCTGAGAAATAATCTTCATACAATCTGCAGTGTCCCGACTGCCTATCACGATTCACAACACGATGTCCCTCTACGGATCCACGATGGCATGCTGGATTGACAATGTCTGATAGTACTATATGCTCTGCTGTAGTATATACCTCATCGTCATCATCCGACGATGACGACGACGACGACGAAGAATCCATCAGCTCGTTAACTACATCTTCAAATTCCATTATGAACCTTTGATTAGGAGGGTCCTAGGAATTTGCTTGAACACCTAACCAGGATTAAAGAAAGAAGATGTGTGTCGATCTACTGATTTGATAACGTGGCCTAAAGAAAAATCATATCAAGGATACACGATGACGTACCTAAACATGTACAGGGTAGCAGCAGCCCGTAGCCTCCAGGATCAACGTCTTGTGCTGGTGACGGACGCACGATGTCGCCGCCAGGAGCCCAGAATGCGACGATCTTCTATTGACGCGAAGGAGCACAGCCACCGCCAGGACATTGCTGCGGACGACTCCAAAGGAATAGATCGTAGAAAATTTCAATCGGCGGGTGGAATAGGTCCATGGTAGTTGGTGACGTGGCAATTTTTTAATATATAAGATGAGAAATAGCAAGTCTATTAGAAAACTCTTCTTTTTTGAGGACTTCTATATTTTACAAAAGAACTAAACTATGTAATTTGGCTATTTATTTTACCACATCTGTTGGAGATGCTCTAAATCCATGATTTAGCTATTCTCTAAAATAGAAATCTTCTTCAAAAAGTAGAGTACAGCAACAGTTCATATAAATTTCGCTTGTCTATATTTGAAACTTGCCACGTCACCATTTTTCGATCCACTGCTTGAAGGATTCGCGTCGTTCCGCGCCACCTTGTAGACAGGGCCACAACGTTCTGCAGCAGGCTGAGCGGGCAGCAAGCTACTACAGCCTGCTGCTCCCTGGTCTTCTTCGTTTCCTCTCTTGCTCTCTGTCTCCTTCGTTCAGCAGGCAGCAAGCCACGCCGTGTTCTTCACCCTGTTCTACTTCTACCACTGGTTGAGGTAGCCTGTTGTCTGATCGAGCTCAGTTTCTGACGACGACCACGACATGAAGACAGGAGCTGTGGCGGCGTCCAGGTCTACTAGCAGCAGCAGGTGAGGTGTCCAAACGAAGCCCCACGGAGGCCCTCAGGCCGACGAGCACTAAGAAGCAGGCGCCTGCGGAGCACGGCGCCAACGTCGGGAGAGTTTAAAGCTGTAACAGGTCTCGCCGCAGCTACTGCTTCTATTTCCGCGCCCGCACACCGCTTCTTCCTGCTCTCTGATTCGTCTTCCTCCACAACACAGATCTCTCCGACTGCCATCTCGTCGTCGCCCAAGCCACTCGGATTCTTCCTCCCTCCATGCCATCGATGATGCGCAGGACAGGCCCACACGGGAGAGAAGCAAAAAGCCACGGGAACCAAGGATTACCTCCGGCGGCAAGACGAACGCGCACAAGAAGCTAGCAGACGCGCGGGAAGTCACAGAATCGGCGCGGGAGGTCCGTTTCTGGCGAGCGGCGTTCGCTGGCTAATCTTTGGCAACCGGATTTCACGGGATAGCCACGAAAAACTCGAAGCTCGTGGCTGGCTCGGCTTATAACGAGCCGAACGAAGCCAAGCCAAGATTTTAGCTCGTTAGTGAGCCAACTCGAGACAGTTTATGAGCCGCTCACGAGCGAAACGAGCCACGGTTTTAGGGAAAAAGTAATCATAACTTATATTAGTATTGTATTACTTCATATCTTGCACTTTACAAATGGTTAATATGTTAGCACATATGAATACTTTGTTGGATTTAAGACTGTTGGATGTATTATTTTTGTATTATTAGTATTCTCAAGCTTTAGATAAATACAAATATTATATTTTATATACTTTTTATACCTGGCTCGCGAGCTTAACGAGCCCGCTCGAGCTCGTAAACGAGCCGAGCCGAGCTGGCTTTCTGGCTCGTTAAGATAACGAGCCGAGCCGAGCTAGCTCGTTATCTTCGAGCCTAGCCGAGCCGAGCCGAGCTGGCTTGTTATCTAGCCTTAAGCCTATCTGCTATTTTGGAATGCAGGATACAATATCTGTTGGAATCTATTTTATACCCCCCAAAAGTCTAAAATTGATTTAAAGCTAGGAATAGCATCTCTGTTGGAGTTGCCTACTCTCGTACGCACGAAAAGACAGTTTACACGAGACAAGCAATATCACACATAATAAACCAAATCCTCGTATATATACCCCCACAAAGGCAGAGGAACAAACACCACCTGCAGCTCGTGCGCACACATATATACATAGAAGATGGACCTGTTTACCTGACGAAGATAGATGCCACACTACAGAGGAAGCTAATGCACTATCAGCTCGTGCCCACACAAGCAGATACGAATGAATTTTGGTACGTATAGCAGAAGTACACAGGACCATCATAATGGACGCGACATCTATTTCAGAGACACGGCCCCTCCTAAAGCAACGACAAACACGAGAGGCAAGATGGAAAACCACAGCATCGCCCTGCCGACGACGGCGCGCCACTCGTGGTGGTCGCGTGGCCTCGCCCAGTAACCGAAGGACGCCTCGACGAGCCCAAAGGTGGCTATGGCTACGAGGCTGCCGTACTGCCGTGCAGACGGAGCAAGATGCCCCCGGGGACCTTGAAGATGAGGAGTGACAGAGCCGCCGCGGTTAGGGCGACGCCGCACGAGATCAATGCCACCGGCAGCTTCGCCGCGTTTTGGCTGGCATCAGACATCAGCTCCGTCAATCTGACCGCCGGGATGGCCATTTCTTTGTGTGATTCAGTGCGTGTGGTGTGTAAGATGTTTGGTTCTGTAGCTTGGAGTGCGGTAAAATACCCTACATGCTGTCGGTATATAAAAGCCAGCAATCGGGAGCCGCCACAGCCCCTCCTCCCGCATCCCAGTGGGTGACCGGGTACCCGAGAGCTTACCGTGCCCCCGGCCGGCCGGGGTGATGAACCATGCATCGACTTGCTGCTGACCTGTAGATGCCGGGAACCCGGGGCTGCTAATTTCTGCACCCGAGGGAGTGGAAGTGGAAATGGAAGGAAAGATCGACCAAGCTGCTGACCTGTACATGCCGGGTACCCGGGTAGGCTAGGAGGCCGGGTACCCGGCTTGCGGCTATGGATCTCCGAGAGCTTGCTGAAATGCTGACCATAGAAGTGTTGTTGCCTTGCCCAAATAAAATATAGTACTGGAAACGCAACAACCCTACGGCGTGGCACATGTACCCGGGACTGGTAATTTGTGTACTGGGTCCGTCCCAAATTATAAATTATAAGTCATTTTACTTTTTTTAGAGAGTCAAAATATTTTAAGTTCAACCAAATTTCACTATACCATAGCTAATAATTAGCGTCATACAACAGTGGCTAAAACATAGCATTAACAACCAACTATTGGTCGCTATAAATTTGTAACGGAGCATCAGTCGCTATTGTTCTTTTTACCGTCCGATAATCGGTGGTTATATATATCCAGCTATTTCCTCGGACGATCGGTGGGTAAAAATGCATATTAAGTGTAATAGAACCGCCCAATTTATACAAGATTAAGTACGGCTGTCCCCGCTAACACGTTGACACGCGCATACTTTCACTCATATAAACCCGGTAGTCCGCCGAGTGTCCCGAAAGACCTCGGTAAATTAACATCACAACCAAGATCGCGTGATTAAGCAAATACACATCACATACACAGGGTTGCAGCGGAAAATAATATTACAAATGAATTCACAAATAATAGTACAAGTTTGGGTTTCAAAACCGATTGGTGAAAACAACATAGCTTTCAAAAGATTACATTAATATATGTTCCAATTACATTGCTAGCATAAGTGACATCATCCGACAAAAGCATATAGATGAGAAGTAACTATAGAATCACCGAGCCACCGGCGGTTAGACACTATCTTCACAGGCCACGAACTTCACATGCAACATGGTGGGATAAACCCTGAGTACGAGAAGGTACTCAGCTAGACTTACCCGTCGAAACCAAAAATAAAGGACACCAAGAGTCATGCAAGGCTTATGAGGTGGGCTAGCTTGACACAGATGCATAAAAGAGCTTATGAATATAGTGACCAATTTAAACTTAGCATCAAGTTTATCATCATTTACCTGTCCACTAGATTAGCACCTGTACTAGAGCACTCACTTATTAGGAGCAAACAATATTAACCATAGCAGGTATAATAAGGCTGTCATCATCATATCATCATTTCTAAACCATTATGTTATTTAGTGTATCTACTTTGGAGATAAGCCCGTCAAGTTCTCACTAACCGGAAGAGACGGCGACTCGAATCGAATTACAACTCAGCTAAGGGGGTATTCCTAACTCTCACCCTGGCATACTTAGCAAGGGTAGCCGTGGGTTACCTTTGGTACAACTCAGGAACCAAATTTGCGGGTTCGATCAGCGCCAGCGCTCTCAGGGATTACCCTTCTGCTAGGACGATCAGGACTTTTAAATCACCTGCCCTTGGACTCACGCCTACGGCTCCCTTCCGAGGCGTACTTTATACTTATCGACTCCCGGCCTGAGTTGAGCTACTCGGCTTCGCGGTCGGTCTTCAGACACGGCCAACTAAGAGAGAGGCATGCGTTCAACATGAACAGGAAAGGCTCCAAGAATCAGTCCTTAAGCGACACAGACGGAGTCACTGCAAACCGGTAAGCCTCCGTCCGGTCTTCATTTCAAATTAAGACTGGTTCTTTTCCACGATAGCAAATATAGCCAACCGTGCCACATGTATCTTCCTATATCTCGCAGGTGATAGGAAATCACCTGACTTCTACCGTGTTTAAGCAGGGCTAAGCACTACACGAGCCTGAGCTACATAGGATTCAGGGTAACAATATCTGGACAAGGAATGGGGTAACCAATGCAGCAAGTGTTTGCATCCAACACCTAAACTTAATGCAACAATATATGTAATAATAATACTGTAACTGCATTTCGGAAATTAGGAGGCTTAATATGCTCCGGGGCTTGCCTGGGATCCGACACAAGTCAGTTCAGTTAGCTTGCACCGTCATGGTGACATCTCTGATCCTAGCACTTGCTTAGTCCTTCCATCTTCGAGATATATCCATCAAACGTTGTCTTCGGGTTTGACTCCAACATCGCATCCTTCACGTGGTGCATCTAGCGTACCTAGATGAGATGCAATATACAAGTGCATAAATATGAAGAATAGTACCATGAGACGCATCACAAAATAGCAAGCAAGACAAGCATAGTTTACACTAACACACTTAAGTACTTTGCGATGCTTAACTTAAACATCACACAATCTATCATGCTAAGATGGTAAAGAAGACGACAACACCAAGCATGACACAAGTTTCCCAAGATCTCAGGTGCTCTAACTCAGTCATCATTCAAGGCATAAGTCACACTTAACAATATATAAGCAAACACTATAATTGTAATCTGCCAATTTCTGGACATGCAAACAGCAGCTACAAGATTTAGCTATAACTGGAGTTACACAAATCCAAATGACTTGCAAGAAGACATTTTGGAAAGCTTATAAAATTATCTACATTTCATCTATAACCATCACAGCATGATTCCCAAGTTAAGTAGGTCGAAATTATATATTTACCGAAACTGGTCTAAACAAGACAGAGAGCAATCAATTGTATAACCCAACTTTAAACAACTGTAACTCTTAAACTACTTGGCCAAATGACACCAAATTTTAATAGCACCTATATACATGAATTATATACAACTTTTGTATAAACAAGTTTCCAAACAAAGCACATTATCATAAAGAACTTTGCTAAGTTCCCAGATCTGTCCAGAAACCATATTTGCAAGAAAATAAATATTAACTTATGTTGCAAACACATAATTAGGCAAAACCAACTTTACCAACATGTCACACATGACTAAAGAACACCAGAAAACCTAGTGTCCATGACCAAATAAATTCTTTTAATGCCTTTCTTAATTTATTTTAGATAACAAGGTGACTTAATGAACATATACCAAAAGTATACCATAAATTCTACAAAAATTACAGTGGCTCACATATCCTCTCAATAGTCTACTGTACAAATTTCACTCCATTTGAATATGTATAGCAACCTCTATGAAAAAGACAAGTTGCTAAAGCAAGAAATCATGTGAGAGCAAGATAAACCAATAACTCACCCATACTTCATCCAATACTCCTGAAATTTTTATCACACATAAACTATCACATGATTAGCATGCCACAAAAACTTCACTTCATTTGGAGCCCTAGATCTGCAGTTATGGAAAATAACAAATTCAACTAGCATTACAACCTTACTGCACAAATCTATTTTTACTGCAAAATATTGAAACTAAAACATGCCATATTATAGATCTAATGCATAGAGAATTTCACAAGGATTCCAAAAAGTCCACATTTACTATTTTACGAATTTCCTATGATTTACTATGATTTTCCAAACTTTCAGCCGATTTAAAACAAATAGGTCCGTTGAGGCACTATTTAGTTGAGTCAATGACATTGCAGCTAGGCCCTTGACTTTCGTCGAATTGTCGCGCGAGGTCCTCGACGTAGATTTGCACAGGGAGGTCGCCGGGGTCTCGCTGCTCCGGCCGGAGAAGGCCATGCCGTCGGCGGCTGAGGGGCGGGGGAGCACCAGGGGGCCCTTGCGCACCCGCGGGGCTGCTCGGCTTAGCCCAAGGTGGCCCACGGCGGCTTGGCCACACGCGGGCGCCGGCTGCAGCGGCGGCGGCCGAAGCTTCCACGGCTAGGGTGGCGGATTGCGACGGCGAGCACGAGCACGGCGTGAAGGAGATGGCGGCGAAGCTGAGGGTGGTGCTCGTGGGGAGTGAGAAAGCTAGGAGCGGCGAGAACGGCTGCGGCAGCGAGCTCTGCTCGGCCATCAATGGCGGACGCGAGCGAGGGCGAGGAGAGAGGCAAGGAGAGCGAGCAGTGGGGGCGCGGAGCGTCTGGGAGCGGCTCAGCGTCCACAAAACGCGAGGAGGAGGCAAGGCATGCGGCAGGAGGTGGGGGCGCTCGGCTCGCATGGCTGCCACGCCCTGGCCACGCGTCGGCATTTTGACGAGCAGGTGGCGAGCGCGATCCAGCGCGTCTTGGAAGCCGTTTTTGGGCTGGTTCGGTTGGGAATTTGATGGTGGGCCTTTAACGAAGTTTGATCTCCATCCGATGCTCTACAAATTTCGTTAAAGGTTCATAGCCATTAGAGCAAAGGATTAAGAGATAATTAGGCCCTAGTTTGACACCGTCAATGAATTAATGTCGATCAAAGTAAAGCTCGGTTTTTGTTCATTTTGGGAAGTCAAACTTGGTCCAATTGATCCCATCTTTGGGTATCCTCTTCTCCAAATACTTATCTCCATATTTTATTTTGCAACCCAAACATGTTTCTTACAAAATTTTGGAGAACGCGGAATGTCATCGTCGATGCCCAAGATTTCAGACTTAGGTCTACAAACAGCAGCAGTTTCGATCTTGTAACCTCTGTTTGCATCATCTACAAACTGAACTAGGGCATACTACAAAAACAAACTATGTTGTACTCAAAACAAAGAACAACTTTTATTAAAGGATCAAGGTCTGGATCAGCTCGGTTTGCAAGATATAAAGCTCCAAAGTAGGGTACCCGCAGTTCAACCTCAGTTAGGACTTAGCCAAATTCCTGGGCTCCAAAACAACACTGTATTGAATCTTGTGAGTTCCATTTGACTAGGTTAGAGGCCAAACTAACTCTTGACCATTAAACAAAGTTTGTTCTACACAAGATGAACTACAACTTTTGTTAAAGGTCAAACCTCATAACTGGTACATAAGTCAAACTTTCACTTTATAAAACAATTCAAGCAAGGACATAACTTGTCATTTCATGTGACTTCTTGATTCCAAACTTCACGAAACTTTTCCATGGATCAATATAGATGGATATTGATGCGAGACACATGAAACAAGTACATCCAGCATTTCCCAAGCATACTCTTTAGAAAGGGCAGCATGTAAGCAATGGTGCATGGTCCAAGTTTAAATGGTGACTCATTTTCATATGTTTAACCTAACATCTACATCACTACTTAACATGCCATGGTTGAGCTTAAACCCATTGCTTAACTAGTGACAAACACCTGGGGTGTTACATTAAGGCCCCGTTTGACAGGGCTTCTCCACCGGCTTCAAGAGCCGTTTGGAGCCGTTTTCTACCAAACGGGGTAAAGTAAAATAGCTTCACTTGTGAAGCCCCTAAAAACATGCTCTCACAGTGATTTGGGGTGGGATGGAGCCCCAAAAAAGTGGCTTTTCACGGCTCCTCCTCCAGGCCTCTAAAAATATGCTCTCACAGGGAAGCCATTTTGCCAAACGGTTTACCAAAACCGCTTCAGCTCCGGTGAAACTGTTCGTGGAGCTGAAAAAAATGACTTTACTAATAAAGTGAAGCCCTGTCAAATGAGACCTATTCATTTTGACACCCTCGGCCAGCCCACTTGCGCACACCGAAATTTATGTGGCCCACACGTGATAGTGCCACCCAAAACCCTATCTCCACCACCAACTCACCCCATCGAGTCTCCACCCCAATCAGCCGCCATCTCCTCTCCCTCTCACAGTTCACGGAGAGCACCCAGCGCCACTCTCGTCTCAGGCCCTTCAGCACCGCCGCGAGCTCGCTGGGGCGCCACCCCTGCCGCGGCCCCCGTCCTCGCCGCCGCGGCCACTGTCCTCGCCGCCGCGGCCACCGTTCCTGCCTCCGTGGTCGTCGTCCGGGCCGCCGTCGGGGTTGCCGTACCCGCCCCAGCCGCCACAGCCGTCGTCCCCATCCTCCCCCGTTGTCGTAGCCGCCGTCCCCGCTCCCGCCGCCCACGAGCTCGAACAGGAGCGTCTCCAGGTACTCGTTCTCTTCCCTCCCATGAAAAGGTCGCGATTTGTTCATGTTTAGGTTCCGGGTGAACCATCCCTGTCCGCTGCTCCCTTCCTATGTTCTGAATCCCATTTCTTTAGGTTTTGATTTGATTGTTTTGGGTAATTCCTTTGAAGTGTTCTTTCTAAAGAGCAGTAACAGGCTACCTGCAATTCGAGATCAATTGTTAGATAATTTACTGCAAGCCCACAAAACAGATGCACTGCATCTGCTTCTGCATCGTCTAAGCCTCCGCTTAGGTGCTGCTGTAGACTGTAGTGCAGGCGTGCAGCCTGCAGCATCGTTCTGTGGGAGAAAGAGAACAGATCCATCCATCCAGGTCCCAGGCCCAAAGCTCTGGCTCTTCAGTTTTCCTGCTTAAGCAAATTGAGCCTATAGATTGTACGGGAACTTGATGGATAAAAATGGTAATCGGTTACATACAAATCTTAATCGCTTTGTAAATATTGCTAAATGTTCGTACTTATTCTCAAATCTCTGCATTTGTTGCTTCTAGTCGAATATTTATCCAATTAATAACACTTCACTTGAGTCTTAAAAGTTCAGAAACGTAACTTGTTCTGTTCTATTGCTCAAAATGCATTATTTAGTTTATATTTCCATATGTATATCATTATTTGACACCAGTACTCAACTAGTTGATATTTGTTTTTTCAATTTAGTACCATCAAATAATTACATGCTGTCGAGAACTTGTTTCCTGTTTTTCCATAAATACACATCTGGAGATTTGATTGGGTCACTAGTAAATCAGCCCCCCTTTGCTTCGTTCCTCAATCCGCCACTGAAGAGATATGTCTGAGCAGTAATATATGCACCAGTCTGACCTCACCATATTGTAATTGCAGCTGCTCTACGTGTGGTTGGACACCTTGGGAAGGCATTTGACCGTGCTCTTGGCAGCAGCTCTACTTGTTTGTATCGGTAGGTTTCTGTTTCCCTAGCTGTTGCTCTCTTTTTTCCGTGTTGTGGAAGTATGCGACTATTTCAATGGTTGTGATATTTTTTTATTTCATATTGAAATCTGGTTGATGTTTTGCATGAAGGTTGAACATGGATAAAACATGGATTGATGATAATGCTAGGTAAAAACCAATTACTTTACAAATATTGAAAGTTATATATACATGTCAAATGGTATTTAACCTAAAACTTTCACATAGGCACACAAAGAAATATTTGCAAGGAGTGAATGGTTTCTTAGCTTTTGCTTTTAGTAATTCTGCAGATATTATGCCCTTGTAAAAAGTGTGTAAACTCATTTTGGAAAGAGGCAAGTGAAGTCCGTGAGCACTTGATATGTGATGGGTTTCTAAAAGGGTATAGAACATGGAACTTACATGGAGAAGCTAGCTCTTCTGTGAATCATGGGAATTGTGATGCTGCTGAGGTCATAGAGGATTCTAGTGAGGATGATGAAATATTTGATTTGCTTAGAGACTTAGATGCTGGTCTAGATGATAGAGGAGATTTTGAAGACAATAGTTCAACTTTGGAAACTTGTCCTGAACTAGTTGCCCTTCAAAAGTTGGTAGCAGAAAATAGCAAAGAGCTATACCCAAATTGCAAGAAATATACACAGCTAAGGTTCCTAATTAGATTGCTCCGCATCAAACTCCTTGGAGGATGGTCTGATAGATCTATGAACCTACTACTAGATCTACTTAATGATGCACTCCCTGAGGGTTCAAATCTACCTAGAAACTTCCATGAAGCTAAGAAATTGGTAAAATCCATTGGAGTTGGTTACAACAGTATTCATGCTTGTCCAAACGATTGTGTTCTCTACTGGAAAGAGAATGTGGATTTAAATGAGTGTCCAAAATGTGAGGTTTCTCGATGGAAATCAGATAGGAAGAGTCTAGATGGGAGACATGTGTATAAGGTTCCTAAGAAGGTTCTCCGCTACTTTCCTATAAAGAAAACACTCCAAAGGTTATTTCTGTCCTCTAAAACAGCAAGTCTAACAAGATGGCATGATGAAGACCGAAAAAAGGATGTTCTAATTCACGCCACCATGTGGTATAATACTATGACAATACATCAGCTAGTTATTTTAGCCTCTTAATACCCTGTGCAGATTTATCTCATTATTGCTTGTATTTGTTTGTAGAGCCCAAGGTCTACAGAAAATGTTGATGCACATCATCATGATGCTCATTTCGAAGAAGATGAAGATTATGGAGATAATGAAGACCATGATGCATGTCCCGAGGAGGGTGAATACTTGTTTGCACGGAGGCGTCTTGCAGCCCATACTAAGCAGTTTCATCAACATAGCCCCACTAGTGCAGCCCATACAGTGCAGACCCATGCAACCTCACCCCATCAGTGCGCCCCCAACGATACAACCCATGTTGCGCAGCACCATGCACCCTTGTCTAGTCACCGCTTCCCCAACAATGCAGCCCCTACAGTCCAGCATGGTGCAGCACATGAAGAGCAGCCCCATGCAACCTCGTTTCGTCAGTGTATCCCCAACAACATTCTTCCTGCAGTGCAGCACGATGCAACCCATGAAGTGCAACCCGATGCAGCAAAACGAGCAAAGCCAGTGCAACCCCAAGTTGGAATGAATGTGATATTATATGAGGTGGTGAGATCCAATGCACGTGTGGCTCTGGGAACAATTATTTCAACAAATCCTAAAACAATTATTGGAGGTGTACCTCTTGGAAAGCAATATTGTGAAGTTGTTGTGAATCATGTGCTGAAAAGGGACGCAACTCTGCCTCGCACTTATCCTGGTGTTTAAAAGATGGGTGATGCTCATAGGTTGGTGATTGCATGGCCATACAACAGAGTAATAAACTATCCTTGTTATCGTTTCTTGTTTTCTCATATATGACAGATGGTCAAACTTATAATTTCTGATATTTGTGACAGTTGAAGGCATCAAAATCGCCTCAAGGTGTTTCAGGTATGTCATTCTTAGGTCACTTATCTCCTCTTGTGACAGTTGAAGGTTAGCAAGTTTCATGGTGCTGATTAGAGCCTATACTCTGTTGTTTTTACATTCAGGACTGGCAGCAGGGGGAGAGAAGAGCTAGAACTCAGGTGGGCAGTGTGATTTCTACCTTTTTCTGTTGAGGATGCATAAATGTTTTCTTATTGGTAATATGTGTGTGATTTTGGTTTGCCTTGAATACTTCAAGTCATGTGATTTCCCACCTCTCCTGCGAACACTCAGTAGCAGTAAAGTAATATGTGCATGGTTTTATGGACATCTTGTTATAGGCACCTAGAAAGTTGCCCTTCCTAGTTTTCACAATTTGAACCAAAGTTCCAAACTGATAGGTAAAAAGTGAAGTATTTTGGAGTCATTTTTGCCTGAGATCAAAGTATCAGACATTGCAAATCACTGTTAAAGCTTAGTTGGTCAGTGTTTTGTTTTTATCTTTTTCAAGCTTGCATGCAACTTCTTGGAATGAAACTAAAAACTTCTGATGCCTATAATTTTTGGGAATGCACCATTTAGTCAGTAGCTATATTGTTCAGTTCTAGCTGCTGCAGCTATATTGTTAGTAGTTCTGAACTGGTTTGAGATTAGTACAATTGTGGCTAGAGATCAGTGATGTTTTTGGATCTTTTAATGATACCTGGATACATTCATGGCAAAACTAAGAACATAGCACTGTGCTTACATTCATAACCCTTGTCCTGGAACTCTGTGGCTTCAGCAACTCTGTAGACAATGTAAAAGTTCAGAGGATCTACAAAGGAATTGTAGGAGCATTTACACGTACAAAAATCATCAGTAATTAAATCAAGAACAATAGTAAACACTACAGGATCTGTTAAGCACAAATGATTTTGGACACATCATGATACTGAAGACTTTAGAGGCCAAAAAAGAATACCTGGTAAAAGCTGTCAGACTCCAAAGACACGATATCTGTACCAAATTGCAATAAATTTTGTCAATCTCAAACAAAATTTCAGAAATACTGAAGTCCATGCTAAAGGAAGTTAAACTATGTACCTATGATCTTGCGCTTAATATGATGATATCCATAATTGCTTGCCAAAAGAGAGAAGAGCATAACTATCATACACTATCAGTGTTTTTGAACCTGGGAGATGATATTTATCTATTTCCATTTGAGATTTCCTATTGACTATTTTCTAGTCTCAATTAGATTATGGGTATCACTACTGTTTGGTTCCTCTGTATGTCCCATAATTAACTTCATGTGTGTACTTGTGTTCAGGTGTAGGGAGGCCTTGGAGGTGTACATGATGCTGGAATTTGGATAATGTCACTGGGAAGGCAAATATGACATTTTGCTTTTGTTAAGATGGAGATGAGTCATTTTGTAGTGAATCTAGTTAGATTGTGCAAGCAAACATATGACTTGTGCCTGCCATTTGACCTAGCTAGGTTGTATGTGTGATTTCCCTTTTGTAATGGTGACTTATACATCGGTGGCTATAACGTTATAGCGACCGATGATTAGTCGCTATAACGGCTTATAGCGGCCGTTTTGGAGACGCTACAGATTGGCTGTGGTATAGTGTTTATATAATAAAAATAATAACATTTATGATACCAAATAATTATTATTAGATTCTTTATTTATATTTTCATAGTATATCTATTTGATGTCATAAATCTCTATAATAGTACTCTCTATAATAGTACTCTATAATTTTAATCAAACTTTAGATGCCTTACCTCTCCAAGAAAGTTAGAATGACTTACAATTTGAGACAAATTAAAGTGAGTACTTGACTACCGTATTCATGTCCCATTTTTTAAGCTGAGGTAATTTCGGCCTTGTATGGTGTTGAAGCAGCGGTTAAGAGCAACCCCAGCAATTAATGGCCCTTAAACATGACTTCTACTTTAGATTTGGGGCTCCTCCCATCTTGAGGGCTCTATTTCTTAGACTGTACAACAGCAGTGACCCTCAAAATAAAGCCCCTAAATTCAGTCAAACTGAGAATGACATGTGGGACCCGGTTGTCATCTACTAACTCGTCCAAAACACCTGGACTCGACAGGGGCACTTCGGAGTCGCGCCTTGTGCCGTCGTGGGGAGGGGAGAGAGTCACAGTCGTACCGTCGTGGGGCGATTCGCCTCGTCGTGCCGTTCGGGGGAGGGGAGGGAGTCGCCTCGTCGCACGGGGAGGGGTCGTGTCCTCGAGGGAGCAGCGCCGCCGTTTGAGGGAGGAGAGGGAGTCACCTTGCGTGGGGAGGGAGTCATGCCACCGCGCCGGGGGCGGAACAGCGCCGGCGGCGGAGGCAGTATGCAGTTGCGCCCTTAGGTGGAGGGAGTTGCGCTGCCAAGGTTCGCGCATGTGAGTCATGGTCGCGCGGGCAGGGAAGGGTTGGGAGAATGCGCGCACACCAACACAAGAACCCGGTGTTTGGGGGCTTGGCCTAGAGCCCCCAGAAATGGGTGTCGGAGGGACAATTTGGGTGCCCACCTAAATTTAGGTGCTCTAGTAGGGACCTGGAGCTGTGTTTTTGACCGGGGCACCAATATTGAGCAATGTGGCTCAGGTAGGACCATGGTTGGAGTTGCTCTAACTTATTAGGCACTAGCAATGTTGTTGCGCAAACTACTAGTGAAGCAAGCAATTTAGTTGTCGTCAGAGGCTCTGAGCATGACCGCTCTGAGCATTTGATGCTATTGTGATCGTATGTATGTGAACTAAAAAAATATTGTCAGAGATATGGGCTAGAGGTACCTGCACCGCCTATATATATGACTACCACCAAGCTATCGGCCCAACAGCCGTCAAGGAGGCCCACAAGGGCTGACGCGATCAACCAACGTGGGGATCAAGGCAAACCAAGGCAGGCATATCTGGACGATAGCAAGGATCAATTTATTGTAACAAACAAGAAAACAATCTGTTAGCCCGATCGCCCTCTCTATAACCCTACCTCTCCTGCCTATATAAAGGAGGGTAGGGACCTTGGGCTCGGGATCCAATCTTCCACCAATTCCATCTACCTCGTAGCTAGGAGCAACAACCCCAGTAATTGAGCATACGAATACAAGAGCAGCCGCACCACTGGAGTAGGGATTAGCGTATACCACGCCCCGAATCAGTATAAATCTCTGTGTCTTGTGTGCTACCATCTGATTCCGTCTAAGCGATTACGTTGCTAGATATTACCGGAGCAAAACAATCCGACAGTTGGCGCGCCAGGTAGGGGCCTTTCGCATTCAGATTTGTTTTTGTGTTTCAGATGTGAATCATCTTTGACTTCGGCAATGAACCGGAGAAGATGTAGCCAGACACGAGGATCGTCTTCGGCAAGCTCGACTTCATCGCCAACCGGTTCGGGGACCTGCGCCTACAGGAGCCCGAGCCGACCGAACGGGAGGAGGAGCAGTCGCTCCAGATTCATGCTTTCGCCGTCGGACTGGAGAAGGCTATCGACGGAGGACCGCTCACCATCGCCCGCCGTCTAACCCGCCACGGTCAGCTTTTCGCCGAACCTGGCCAAGAGCCTAGACTCAACGCCACCCTTTTCTTTTGCAAGATCGAGGATCCAGTCCTTACAACGGATGCGGTACCCGATCTGATTCATTCCTAATCCTCGGGAGTGCCAATACATGCGACGACGACTCGCCCGAACCAGCCCCTTCGGGCTGTCATGCTATTTTTCGGATCTCCTATGGAGAAACCGAAAAACCCACGTCATACTGATGGGGACCACCACAATGACAACTTTGACTCGAACCTAGTCGGGGTCACCATTCACAATCTCAGCCAGGGCGGTACCATCCTAGAACAATCGAACTGCTTCGACGAGAGCGATCAACACCATGACATGGGAGCCACCGAACTCATTAATGCAGTGGCTTCACGCCTTTCTCTCCTCGACCGTTACCAGCCACATGGAGCTAGCCACCCGGATGTTGACGATGATTACATCATCTCGCGTACACGCAGTTGCTGCCTTGGTGTGAACGATCATGAGGGGAACGGGTATATCACACCCGAACGTTCCCCCTAGATCATGTCGAGTTGGATTATGCAGCGCCTTACGAGACCAGGGAGCAGGCCTGGGATCGTCTGCTTAATCACAACGACGTGTTGGTAGAGGAAAATCGAAAACTTCGACGCCAGCTCCAACAGTAGAACGCCGCTCGGGGCCGTCAGGCCCACAACAACATTCTACGAGCAGCTCCGGTATATTCTAATGCTGACCAAAACTTGGCCAAGGCCATGAGGGAAGTAGCGGCGATGCCACAGCCATCCACCAAAGAGGGCCGACAGGCTTTCCAAAGAATTCAAGAGCTGATAGCGGCCGCTGCCGACCACATACTAGCACCTAGCGATACGTCTGCTACACGCAGCCATGCACCCCGAAACTCGGGGGCTCAACCGTCGCGCCGATCTAACAGATCCCCACGCCACAACCACGGACATCGCCAAGATCATGCCCTGCAACTAGGCGACGATGGTGGCGGATAGGGAGGCAGCGGAGAGCGCTCTCCCAATGGAGGGAGTCACGAGGATGATGGGGCTAATGACGATTCAGGGAGCAGCTATTGCTCTGATGGCGAGGGCAATACCCGTCACAATGGGAGGAATCCCAGGAACCGACCCGAGCCGGCACCACGTGCCGCTGGGGGTGACCCCTATGACTTAGAAGGACCTCCCGCTTTTGGATACCGAATCCGGTCGGCTCCCACGCCCCATAGGTTTCATGCTCCCAACATTGAAAAATACAACGGTGAGACAGACCCAAAGATTTGGCTAGTAAACTACCAACTCGCCATGAAAGCGGCACCCGCACCGGATGCATTTTTCATGATCCAGTACCTTTAGATCTACCTCACTAACTCCGCAAGAAACTAGCTAAACAACCTTTGGGAAGGCACGATCAAGCTATGGGCTGACCTTGAGAAGGCATTCTATAATCACTTTGAGGGGGCTTATACTAAGCTAGGCACCTCGTGGGACCTCCTGGGATGCAAACGCAAGACCAGCGAGAGTCTCCATGATTACATAAAGCACTTCACACAGCGCAAGAATAAGCTTGAGGACGTCCCCGATGCTAGCATCGTCACCGCCTTCACCACCGGCGTCGACAGCGAACCCCTCATTTGGGGCATTGGGCGAAGGAAGAACATCAGTCTCCGTGACATGTTTGCCTTAGCCCACGAACATGCCGACGACAAAGATTGCTTTAACGCCAGTAACGGCAAATATAAGTCGTGACTCACCAACGATGCGGACCAATCCACGCTAACCAAGAAGGATCATAAGCTTTGAGGCGAGCTCGTGGCCAACGCCGAGAAACAAGAAGGCAACAAATTCAAACAAAGCCACGGAACCTGTGCAAAATTTGACGAGATCATGAACCAGACGTGTCAAAACCATGGATTCCCGATGAATCACTTGGCTAGGGACTGCCATACTTACAAACATGAAATCATTGAAGCAGGCAAGGGCAAGACAAAGGGCGTCCACCTGAAGAAAGGGAAGGGAGACGCCATTGAGGATGATGAAGGCGGCTACCCCAACATCGAGGGCGTCATGATCATCTACGAGGGCCCATAGGCCTACGAGGATCGTCGTCATGAAAGGTAACCGGGCATCTCATCTTTGCCACTGCGCCTGCAGTTCCTGTCTATTTAAGATGGTTGGAGCGCCCAATCACCTTCAATAGGGACGACCACCCTAATCACGTCATCGTGGCTGGTCAGTTCCCTCTGGTGGTCAGCACGGTCGTGGGAGGTGTAAAGATGACCAAAGTCCTTATGGACGGAGGAAGCGGCATAAACCTCCTTTACATGGATGCGTTCAAAAAGCTAAACATCGAGACAAGCAAACTGCTTCCCCTGCATTCTCCGTTCCATGGGATCGTCCGTGGATGACGGGTTATGCCCCTCGGCACGATCACTCTGTCTGTCACGTTAGGTGACTAGGTACACTACCGCAAGGAGACACTCTCCTTTGAAGTCGTAGACTTCGAGGGTCCTTACCACGATCCTTGGGAGACCCTGCTACGCCAAATTCATGCCAATCCCTAGTTACACCTACCTCAAGCTCAAGATGCCAGGCTCCCGCGATGTCATCACCGTCACGAGTAGTTTCCAAGATGCATACGAGTGCAAGAGACTGGCTATTGAATAGGCCCAACGGGACCTGATCCTGGATGAGTCAAAATATGCTTATGAGGATAAACAAGAGATGGGCTCGGGAACGCCATGACGCTCGCCCCGATCCCCAGAGCATCGGCTCATGCTAGAAACCTCGACCAGCGTTTTACCTCCTGATTCTACGGTTTCTGCTTCACCAGCTACACCGGTGCCATTAGAGGCACCTGATTTGCCTAAATAAGCAAAACTAGAGGAAGAGAAAAACGACCCGGTCTCTAGGGGGACCCCATGACCGGGGCCTAGAGCACCAACGGTGCAAACAACAATAAACCTCGGTCCAACCCCGAGCAAAGGAGGTACAAACTCCACCAGTGCTGTTAACACGCACTAATCCTTGTTTTCACACCTTTTTAAAAAAGAGGAAAATATATGGTTGCTATGCACGAAAGGGTCTCACACCCCAGACCACTAAGAAAACACTTTTTCTAAAGAACAGCTTGGGGCTATGTCCTAAATGCTACGCAACATCTCCCCCCTCGAGTAAAGCCATACTGGCTAGTCGACACTCGAGCTCGGGGGCTTTGCACCGACATGGCAACGCCAAAATAGTCACGTTGGTTAGTGTGGTCTCAGCACTCAGACATGTTATACTAACTTGCCCAAGTGCTCGGGGCTATAATAAATACAATCATGCAACTATCGGTCTGCAAAGCGGAATTTTATTTAGATAATATTTTACACAAAAAAGCAAACTAGCAGGACCTGACCTCAACAAGGAGTGTCCTTGATGACTTGCTCTACATTTACAACCACCGCAATGGCATTGGCGGCGATGCCAAAATCGGCTATCAGTCGTACGTCGACATCTTCGGGCACCTTCGTCTACGATGGGAACTTGGGCTCCATCGCACGTAGGTCCACCTCCAGTTAAAGACGAAGGTGAGTGGCAGCAAGGGCCGTCACGGCCCCATGGCGAATGCCATGTGCCATTACCTCCCTGATTCGCGTCAGGAGCTAGAGAGCCTGCTCGCGAAGGTCTGACCCGTCGGTTGCACCAACATGACGGCGGCCTCCACTGCCCTCTCCAGCACCACGCATCGGTTGCTATTAATCCATGCCATGGTGGCACCGCCACGCGCCCAATCCACTGACTCATCATGCAGACGAGTCACCTCCACTAGTCTATCACCCAACTCCTCATTGGCCTGACGAAGATCCGCCGCTTCAGCCAGGACAACGCCTAGCTGCTCTTGAATCACTAAAAAACATGGAGGTTCAAAGTCAAGACAAGAAGCAATTTCGCAAAGGAAGCAAAGAAGTTCAACTCACCGGTGACCTTAGTGCGAGTCACCACATTTGTGGCCCTAGCATCGACCGCCTCCCCGTCTACGGCACCAAGCGTGGTCTTGGCCACCGCAAGGCACTCCTTCAGCCGTTCCACCTACCGTACGGCCAGCTCCTCCCGCATGTTATGGATGTCGTGCTTGTCTCCTTCGGCCTCCTCATCGTCGAAGGAAGAAGGCGAGGCCAGTAGTAGCACGGCCTGCGTTGCCGGGGGACGTGACAGTGATAGTTACAGGGCCTCTCGGGCAGCGGCGGGCCACGGCATCGAGCGCACCGATGAGAAATCACTACACCAAGAAATGCATCAGATCCATCCCCAACAAAGTCAACAGCAAGATCTATCCTTACCCAAACCCCATCAAGCCTAGGCAGAAGGCCCAAGTGAAGGGAGGCACGCCCCTCTTGGCAGATCCCTCCTTAGGCTCCTCCCGCTGGCTGTTGACGGTCACTAACTACTATTATAAACCGTCAACCAAACATGAAAAAGGGCATATATCAACCTCCAACAAAGAATTAGGGTTTAAACTGACAGAATTCCACAGGTTTTGGTGAATCTGTGTTTCTGTAGGGGTTTATCAGGAAAAGGAGGCAAGATATCAAGGGCGTCGGGATAAAAAGCATATTCTACTGTGAACCCAAGTCAAGAAGGATCTAGAAGACACGAGAAGGCGACTCACCAAAGGGGGGCCCACCTGGCATAGGGCCAGGTCGACTGATCCCACCCTAGGTCGGCCGACCTGTGGGTCCCCCTGTCAACCACGTGCTTCTATGTCGGTTCCTCCACCGCCTTAGGGTTTGCATCTTTGCCGTTGATTAAAGTCGGTTTGATCCGAGGGCCACGGTTCATCCCACCGGCCTATATAAGCAGGCCCTGCCCCTGGGGTCAGAAGAACCCAAGTCATTTGATCAAGTCATTAGAGCTAGAAACCCTAGTTTCCTTAGAGCTCCACCAATTATAGGGCATAACTAACTAGGCTAGAAGTAGAGGGAGGCAAGCTTCGCTTGGATTCCAGATCATGTCAAGAGCGCGGCTTTGGTAAAGCCTTCTGTAACCTCTCTTTTGTATCTTTCTATATATATTCTTGCTAGTTACAATAGATATGACATTGCTCTATATATTATATATGTTCTCAATTATATTGTTCATTGTCTACTTTGATTATATGCCTAGTATAGTTAGAATGTCTTTATATTCAAGTATGAGATCATATAGCACTCACTCTTTGACGTCATGGATGAGTGGTCAACATCGTGTAAGCATGGAGCTTATGTAATAGAACCGCCCAATTTATACGAGCTTAAGTATGAAAATCACTTGCCGGAGCAGTTGAATCCGCATACTTGAGTCCGCATAAACCTGATAGTCCATGAAATCACGAAGGATTTCAAACTTTTCAACATCTCAGCCAAGATCGTACATAGTTTAGCAATCACCATCCATACGTTACATAAAGTTCGCACATAGTTCAAATACATCGGAGTTCAAATATAAAGTTAATACAATACCAAGTTCTCAAATAAAGTAGCGGAAACATATAGTTTTGAAACCACACACATACTTAGTTCAGATTACAGTACCAAGTCTTGATCATGTCCAGCAAAAGCAATAGATAAGATAGAGAGTGACCATGCCCTTGGTCTAGTTGCCCCCCATAGTAGGGTAGAGACAGTTGATGAAATACCCGTAGTACATCTGGCCATCTACAACAACAAGTGGGAACAACACCCTGAGTATGAGAAGGTACTCAGCTAGACTTACCCGACATAAACTAAAATAATATTGACACCAAATAGTATGAAAGACTTTATGTGGGTGGATTAGCTTGACTCTTTTCGCAAAAAAGCACGAGTATTATTAGTGAACCATTATAAGTATTATGGCAGCAAGTTAATAATTATTAACCTGTCATCTAGATTAGCACCTGTACTATAGCAACTACTTGATTAAGACAATCGATGGTAACCATGAGATATCTCAGCATTTACAGCAGCATCATAACCCTCCGTGTTCCATCATCATTTTCTACGATGTCGTGGCTCAAGTCAAGTGCTCACTATCAAGGAGCGATGGCGATTCGAATCGATTCCTAACCAACTGGTGATTTATTCCCCACACAAACCACACTCACCGATCAAGTGAGCTACAGGTCACTGAACGCACTTTTCAGGTCGAGTCGCGGGTTCAACAGGAACCACCGTACCTAGGGGCCGCTCGATTGCCAGAAATCTGGTGCACCTAGCTCTTGGCCTCACCATCGCGCCCCTATGGTCACCCCTACCGGCGCCAATACGGTGTGTTGCGGTCAACTCCTGGCCTGAATAGTGTACCGACTTCACGGTCGGAAACGACTTATCCTTCTAGTTAAATGTGGGGCATGCGTTCAACATGACAAGAGGGACGACAACGAACGGTCCTTAACCGACATAGACAGAATCACTATAGTCCAAAACCCTATAAGACTCCGCCTGGTCTCCATTTATCCATCAGCAAGTGGTTATTTCCATATTATCAACATATAACCAAAAGTCACCAGGTAACAACCTATATCTCGCAGGTGATAGGAAATCACCCAACTTCTATCGTACTAAGCAGGGCTAAGCATATAACTCGAACCTACACTAGCAGGGTAAACAAGGATATAGTGTATCAAGATAGACAAGGATATAATGCAGCAACGGTTGCAAACAACTCCTATAACTTAATGCATCAATCATAAAAAGACGCAATAATAAAGATTTGCAAACCGTAGGAGAGAAATGCTCTGGGGCTTGCCTCTCTCAAAGGAATTGGGCTTTTGGTCTGGGCACTCCGGGACCTCCTCATCTAGTTCCTTGACTCCTTGCACCTCCTGTGCTGGTTCCTCCTGCTCTTCGGGTACCATGACCGGTGTCTCCTCCTACGATCCTGTATGATGCATATGCATTCGTGAATACTAGAAATGCAATTGGTATGGAATGGTAGATGATGATCATGAATGCTTGCATATGGATGAACAAGTTTACTTAAGTTTGACTGAGTAGGTGCAAATCTCCTCTCTAGTTAATTAATTAACTTTCATATTAAACAATCACACATGCACTCACATAAAGGCATGTATATACATACACCATGACATACATCAAAACCTCGACTAAGTCAAGCCAAACATACCAGCAGGTTACAAATGCTTCAAAGATACACCAAAGCATCATATTTAACTTAACATGCATTAATAAATCTTAATTAAACCTATTTTAATTAAAGGCTAGAATAGGAATATATATTTTATGAACTCATAAAAATCTTAGAAAATTACAGTAGCTTCCTCATGTCCACTGGAGTCTACCATAAAAATGTTAGATCAAAAGGATGAATATTTTAGCCTACACAAAAATGACAAACAACATGGCAAAATGGCACATGAAAATACTTTGTACTATGAAAAGTATCAAACAACAGATTTCAGATTTTTCTTACTTAATTATTAGCACAAGAACAATCTACAAACATTTCCAAGAATTTATCACTTATATTTTATTTACTACAAATTTCACAAAATCAAGCATTTAATCCACTTAATTCCTAACTCTATTTTCATCCACCGAACATAGCACGAAATATATTTTTCACAGAAACTACAAGTCACCACAAGATCAACAAAACAAGAACCATATTTTTCTGACCTTTATACAATTTATTACATATTTTACAAGATAACAGCATTTAAACAAATTAAAAAAGCCCTAAAAAAGTATCACAAAATGACATTTTATATTTTTAACATGTAGATCTGGTCATGAAAAACACAACAAAACTTAGTTCACCAAATTTGGACTAATATTACTCAAGTTATGAATTTTACAAGATTTTATCAGAAATCTGGAAATCATTTTTGAACCCTAAAAATGCTAGGTGCACCCGGTGCAGTGCACCCGCAGGCGCTGACGGCAGGGACCCACGGTCAAGCCGGCTCCACCCGTCAGCGACACAGGGCAGGGGAGTGGCGCTGACCGCTGGGATCTCCCCGGCGGCGAGGTCACCACCGGGAGGTCCCCCGCGGCGAGGCAAACACGGCGAGGCAACAATCGGGGCCGACGGCCCAACGGCGTGCGCTGGTCAGCGTGCATGGCGCACGGCGGCGCTGCCGAGCGGTGGCCACGCCAGTGCCGGCCACGACGAGGCGCGGGGAGCGGCACAGGCGCTTCGAGGTTCCGATGCGGAGCCAAAGCACACGAAGGGAGGAAGGAGAAGGGAGCGGAGCCGGGTTGCCCGCATGGATCCGAGCTCCGGTGAGCTCCGCCTTGGCGGGTGCACGCGGGAAGGAGGAGAAGAAGAAGAACAAGGGCCCGCGGTCACTACCTTCTTCTCGACGACGGTGAAGGCTAGCGCGGAGCTAAGGCGGGTGCGAGCAGGAGCGGTGGTGGCGGAGCCCTACGACCGGCAATGGCGCGGCGGCGCTCGCGGCTCCGGCAGCTGCTGCTGCTTGCGAGCGAGCAATGCGAGGGAGTGGAGGAGTGAATGGAGGGAGCGCTATTCAGACAGGCGCCTTAAAGGCGCTGCCGGTCGGTGCGCCACCGCCCACGGCAGACGGTTGCCGGTGGCCACACGGCAGGCGCGCGGTGGAGCAAGGCGGGCGAGCGCGAGAGCGGGCGAGCGGCGAGCAGCCGAGCGACGCTGGTGCGAGGTGGGCTCGGCCCACTGGGCCGGCCTGCTAGGGCGCCCTGTGCATTGTCCATGAATTATTTTCTTTCCTTTTTCTTTTCCAATAAAACAGCGCATAAAAATGCCATTTTGAGTATTTTCCAAGCATTTTCAAATCATGACCCAAAAATAAAAGTTGTTCCATTTTCAATATTCTACAACTTGGCTTTAATGGCCAAAGTCAAATTCCAATTAGATTTTGAAATACAAGCTAAGCAGGCAATAGGGTATTTAAAAACCAATTAAATTCAAATTTGAATTTGGTAAAGCTATGAATATAAACTTGACTTCAAATTTCAATTTAAACATTTGTAAATTCATTTAATGACCAAACACAAGCAATTGTGGCATCACAAACATGAGCAGAGGAATACACAATTTGAACATGGCATATTTCCATCAATTCAAGCACCGCATGCAATAACACTTTATGTTGTATTTGAATGCAAAGGCATATAATACTTATGCATAAATTGATGATGATCATGCTCATGAGATGCAATGCTAATGCATGCTTAACACCAGGGGTGTTACAACCTAGACGTTTACCTACGAGTGCACCCTATATTCCAGGCCATGTGGTAGATCGCGGAAGTAGGACCTGGTTGCGAAGGAAGAATGCTCTGTTCTTGATCTTCCTTAGTAATGTCCCTTGTGTGTAGATATAAAGTATTCTTGCCATGATTACTAAGTGTAATTGCACTAATCATAGTATACTCTGACATGTAATTAAGAATGGCTTAGGAATATTCCTTTACTTTTACCTAAACCATGCTATTGCCTTAGAAGGGAGTGCTCTAGGTGAATTACACTATTTATGACTTGATATTTATTATTCATTATATATTTATCTTGTGACTTGTGACTTATCCCTATTATGAGTAGATAGATTAGATATGGTTCACTCTCCATTGTATGTACAAGTGATCATCACATTCTCTTTAAGCCATCCCTTCCCAGTGGTAAAATATAAATAACAATCCCTGAAATACTCTTGGGTAAAATGCTACAATGGTATAATTATCTGTGCGCTTGCGGATACTTTCTATTCTTATCTTTATCTTCTTTAGTCACATGAAATAATATGATAACTACTTAGTAGTAATGCTAGGTAGTGCCTACAAACACTTTTAGCTTCAACATTAGGGATGACAACCTGGTACAAGTAATCTAGAGGTACAGGTAATTAATAGGTGGCTACTAAAATAAGTGTCAGGTTAATAAATACCATTAAACATTTCTGGCGCTATTGCTAAGGATAGAATCCAAACTCTAATCTTAGTAGTGACGCTAAGAAATGTCAACAAGTATTTTTGGCACCGTTGCCAGGGAAGGTTGAAAGGCTATCCAAAAGGAATATTGATATCACTTGTACCACACTGATGTGATAGAGAAAACCATTTATCTCTACTCAAACAGGCTTACCCTTGGTTTGTCTACTTGTGTATCTTATGTAGGGTGATGTATGGCCGGTTTTGATCTTCCGACAAACTACTTAGATGATCCAGAAGTACTACTTAGGAAAGATAAAGCTAGTCTTAAGAAAGTTCTCACTCTAGAGTCAGAGGACAACCGAATAAGAAGTTTGACACCAGAGTTTGAAATTATGGCTAACAAGACTCTCCACGAATTCTCTACTCCAACCACCGCCAACATCCGTACCGGACCGCAAACCGATGTTGGAGAGAATGGATTTGTAACGGAACTAGCCCAAATTATAAGAACACAAGTACAAAAACAATCGCCGGAGCAATTAAGTTCTCGTACTTAAGCTCCTATAACTCTGGTAGTCCAGTGAAATCACGAGGGATTTCAAACCAGCCAACGTACAAGCCAAGATCGTAGTGATTCAACATAACCAGTCACATGTTACATCCTTTTCACAAGTAGTTCAACATACATCGGAGTTCAACAGAGTTATTACAACTCAAGTCCAAAGGTAGCGGAAGCAAAGTAGTTTGAAACTAATATCACCCTTATTTCAAATACGTGCTAGTACCAAGGTCAACTTCCAACAAAAGCATTACAGACAAGATAACTCAGAAGGATCATGCCCATGATCACACTCCGCCACTACGGTAGGAGCCATCCAATTCTTGCAGTAGCCATGATACCTCATAACCTTCAACAAGTGGGAATAAACCCTGAGTACGAGGGGTACTCAACTAGACTTACCCGTCATAAACCAAAAATAATATGACACCAAGGAGTATGCAAGGCTTTATCAGTGGATCTAGCTTGATAACATTTTTGCATACAAGCTTAAGTGATACCAGGGCATATTTGATTCTTTAGCATCAGGTTACCATTATTATTAAACTTGTCATCTAGATTAGCACCTGTACTAGAGCAATCACTTGAGTATGATTAAGCAACCAATAGTAACCAATTCAGGTTTAGCATTTCCAACATCATCATCATAACCATCCATGTGTTCCATAATCATTACTACGATGCCGTAGCTCGAGTCAAGTGCTCACTATCTAGGACCGATGGCGATTCGAATCGATTCCTAACCAGCTGGCGATTTATTCCACACACAAACCACGCTTCCCCCGTCAGGGTCGCTCAGATCACCAATGACACTATTCTGGTAAAGTTGTGGGACAAACAGGGACCGCAATACCCAGGGACCGCCCGACTACCAGGAATCAGGACGCACCTACCCTTGGGCTCACTCTTCGTGCCTCTGTCGTCCCCCATCCAGCTCCAATACGCGCGCCCATCAGGTCGATCCCGGCCCAAATAGTGCCACTAGCTTCGCGGTCGGAACGACTTATCCGGCTAGCTAAGTGTGAGGCATGCGTTCAACATGACAAGAGGGACGAGCAATGATCGGTCCTTAACTGACACAGGTGGAAACTATAAGCACCCCAGAACCCTGTCTGGTTGACCACTACTTATTCCGCCCGGTCTCCATTTATCCATCAACACTTGGTTATTTCCATGATAGTATCCATAGCTAAGTATCCAGGTAACCGCCTATATCTCGCAGGTGACAGAAAATCACCCGACTTCTACCGGTCTAAGCAGGGCTAAGCATTGACTCGATCCTGACTAATAGAGATTCAAGGTATACTTTCTGGACAAGGAAAGGATAATATGCAACAAGGGTTCCAACCAACTCCTACCACTTAATGCAACAATACATATATAGCAACATATATATACTCATTTGCTTTCATAAAGTAGGAGGCTTAGAATGCTCCGGGGCTTGCCTAGGATCTAACACTCAGGTTAGTGTTTGTCAGATGACACTCGCTTGGCGAGCATCTCCCATCCCGGCACTTGCTTAGTCCTTCCATCTTCAGATAGGTTCACCAAACACCGACTTCAGGTTTGGCTCTGTCATCTCATCCTTCACGTGGTTCGTCTAGCATACCTAAATGAGATGCACGATGCATGTGTATGAATATGAAGAATGGTAACACAAGATGCATCACATAGGAGTATTTAGGACAAGCATAAGATTAAGCAAGACATAGGCATTCACAGTCACTCAACTGAATAGCACCCAACCCAATAAGAGATATAGCATGCATATCAAGTAAAGACACAAGCTTCCTAAAGTCTCAGGTGTATTAACTTAACCATCATCAAAGGCATAAGTCACACTTAACAATATACAAGCAAACAACTATAATTGGAATCTGTCAATTTCTGGACATGCAAACAGTAGCTACAAGATTTAGCTATAACTAGAGTTACACAAATCCAAATGACTTGGAAGAAGACATTCTTGAAAGCTTATGAAATTCTCTACATTTCATCTATAACCACCACAGCATGATTCACAAGTTAAGTAGGTCGAAATTATACATTTACAGAAACTGGTCTAAACAAGACAGAGAGCAATCAATTCTGTAACCCAACTTTAAACAGCTGTAACTCTTAAACTACTTGGCCCAATGACACCAAATTTTAACAGCATCTAGATACATGAATTATATACAACTTTTGTATAAACAAGTTTCACAACAAAGCACATTATCATGAAGGACTTTTCTAAGTTCCCAGATCTATCCATAAACCACATTTGCAAGAAAATAAATATTAACTTATGTTGCAAACATATAATTGGACAAAACCAACTTTACCATCATGTCACACCTAACTAATGAACACCAGAAAACCTAGTGTCCACAACCAAATAAATTCTTTTAATGTATTTCTTAATTTATTTTAGATAACAAGGTGAATTAAGGAACATATACCAAAAGTGCATAGTAAATTCTACAACAATTACAGTAGATCACATATCCTCCAATAGTCTACTGTACAAATTTCATGCCATTTGCATAAGTATAGCAACCTCTATGAAAAAGACAAGTTGCTAAAGCAAAAAATCATGTGAGAGCAAGATAAACCAATAACTCACTCATACAGCAACCAATGACCATGAATTTTTACCACACATCAAAAATCACATGAGTAGCATGCCATAAAAGTTTCACTTCATTTGGAGCCCTACATCTGCAGTTATGAAAAAGACAAATACAACTAGCATTAAAAACCTAGCTACATAAATCTATTTTTACAGTTAAAACTTTAAACTAGAATATGTCATATTATAGATCTACTGCATAGACAATTTCACAAGGATTCCAAAAAGTTCTCATTTGCTATTTTACGAATTTCCTATGATTTACTGTGCATTTTTCAAAGTTTCACCCAATTTAATAGGTCCCTAGAGACACTATTCATCTGAGTCAGTGGTTATGCATTTAGGCCCTCCCCTTTACTCGAATTCGAGCCCGAGGTCCTCCACGCGAACTTGAAACAGAGGACGCCGGGGAATCGGCCGGTGGTGACTGGAGAAGGGCCGGCGGCGGCGGGGGAATGGTGGGGAAGCACCAGGAGCCTCGAGCGCACGCGTAGGGCTACTCAGATCGGCCCGAGGTGGCCCGTAGTGGCCTGGCCACATGAGCACGGCGGGTCGGGGCTGCGGCCACGACGACAACTGCGGACGACAACGCTGGAGCTCAGAGAAGCGACAAGACGGGCGGAGGATGGGGTGTTGACGCTGATAGTGGTGATGACTGGGTCGGAGGAGCAACGGACGGTAGCAACAGCGGTTAGGCCGGAGCTCGGCTGGCCGGCAGTGGCGGTGGCGGCGCTCCGGTGGTTCGCCGCGCACGTGGGTGAGAACGGCGGTGGCGCGAGGTGGCTGCGAGGCCAGGGAGGCCGAGCTGGTGGTGGCTCCTGGGTTGAGGCGTGCAGCACAGCAGCGGTAGCGAGCTCTGCTCGCGTCCATGGTGGACGTGCGCCCTGGCGCGGAGCGGAGCGAGGCGAGGGAGAGCGAGGAAGAGCGAGTGAGGGAGAGCGTTGGGGAGTGGGGGGCTCGGCGTCCACCTCTGTATGGTGCAGGGGAGGCAGGGCGCGTGGCAGAGGAGGCAGGAACACGGCAGGAAAGCTCGGCAATGGTGGCCATGTCCACGGACACGCGGCGTCCTTTGAGGCCTTTTACCGAGCATGTGGCGGGTGACGGTATGGCCGACGTGGATAGCCGATTTGGGCTGCTTCCGGGCTGAATTTAGCAATGGGCCCAAAACGAAGTTTGCTCACCTCGGCCTGCTCTACATTTCTTATTAAGGGTGCCAAGTCATTTGAGCAACAAGTCAGCGGTTAATTATCTTCCCATATGATAGTGTCAACACATTGATAACGGTCACGGAAATTCGCTTTCGGAGGTTAAAACTCGGTCAAACTCTGTGCAACTTTTTGCATGCTCTTCTCCATAATATAACCTTCAACTTTTATTTTTGGACCAACTCAAGTTGCTTAACGAATTTTGGAGAACGCGAGACGCCAATGCTGATGTCAATGAAATTCCAGACTTAGAATATTTCCAAGTGCTGAAACTGCAGTAGATTCAATCTTGTGACCTCTGTTTGACTTATTTCCAAGCTGATCTAGGTCTTAATGCAAAAACAAAGTTTCTTCTACATAATATGAACTACAACTTTTATTTAAGGTCCAACATCAAAGCTTGTATAGAACCTATAGTTCTACTTTGACCAAAGTAGGATCACGATAAAGCTTAGATTATCCTTTTTGATCCATTGGAGCATTTTCTTGGCATTTGCCCAACATGAACCTTTCATGACTTTTGTTGTAGAGTTCATCTAGAGTCATTTGGGCAAGGTTGCAACGTTTGGTTGATGACCTACATTTCCATTCACTTAATAGTGCAATTCAAGCACTTAGTAAAGCCATTGCAATAAGGATATAACTTATCATTTCATGTGACTTTTTGATTCCAAACTTCATGAAACTTTTCCAGGGATCAATATAGATGGGTATTGACGTGAGACACATGAAGGTATCCCAATCACCCCACCCAAGCATATATCTTGAAAAGAGGCTATAGGTGAGCAAAGGTGCAATATCCAAGTTTAGGTTGGGGCTCGTTTCCATAGGTTTGACCTTGATACCTTTATCACCACTTAATCTATCATGTTTGAGCTCAAACCCACTACTTAACTAGTGGCAAACACCTGGGGTGTTACAGCCCTCCCCCCTTAAAAGAATCGCGTCCTGAGATTCGGCGCGAAGAACTTTTCAAGGGAAGAGAAGCATGTTATCCAATTTCCAACATCTGCGATATCATTAGGTTACTCAGCCTCAAGCATAAGAGAGGCTAATTTGGTCAAGACAACTTTCTGATACTCACTCTTCATAGTGGATCTTGTTTGAAGAATTTCCTTCGTTAACTCCCACAAAGCACTGTTACTTTGGGGAGGAATCCAAGACAGTACAGTACCTTGTTCATGATGTACGGAGAGTGCTACAAGCATAGACTACTACTCGCAACATTTCCTTCTCTAATGGACATAGCATAGGCCATATGAATTTTGCACTAAACTGCAAGCTCTGAAAGTTACTCATTATAATGGTTCCACATTCGTTCGCAAGGTTTGAAAAGCAGTCCTCTACCAAGGTGGCTTGAGTACAACTTTCCAAAAAGGGTGAGATCATAGACGAGGTAAACATTCTCTGCAGCTATGAGAAACCGACTAACCAACGTCTATGCCGGTTGTAACTGTTCAGTCATTTGATGCCAACTGATGGAAAGCTACATAATGTTCCATATGTGCAGTTCTCTTTCTCTGATAACAACACTGTATGGTCTGAGTCTGCCAAGTGAGTGGTGAATGTAATAGCTGACTCTGTCGGCTCAATGTTCTCGATGGTCAATTTTTTGGAGGTGAGTGTGACGCCTCCCCCACACTTGTTTTTGTACGTGTCTTTATTTTATATTTGACAACAAAAGAGAGTACAAAAGACAAGTGTAGACAAATAATTCTAACACAAAAGATCTTTATTGAATTTCAAACCTGATAAAGGCGCATTACAATGATGAAACAAATGATGAAAAGTAAAATGCTAAAATAAACTACTCCTAATCATGTAGGAGTGGCTTTAAATAACTATGGGTTAAGAGCTCCTTCCACTCCTGCTGCCCTCACCACCCTAGCAAGCTTTCGGCCAAAGCCGAAGCGAAAGGTATTGATGTGGCTCTCAAGATCCCTGATTTTGATACGACTTTCAGCAAGCTGGTCCCTAAGCGTCCTGACCTCCCCGTGCAGGTTTATGATTTTTTTGTTGAGCGAGGTGACAGTGGGATCTTTAGGTGGCAGCGGCTCATCATCGTTGCTCTCAACAATGTTGGTCTGTCCCTTAATGACCGGAGGCTCCCTAGACCTCCTAACTCTAAAAGGCTAGGACGAAGAGTCAGCCGTCTCCTTAGAAACTGACTTGCGAGTGAGAGTTTCTACTGGCTCTTTTCCCTTGGGTGTCGGCTTGTGCATGAGAGCCTTCCCATACCTGCCATCGGGTTTCTCTACGCTTACCACGGTATAACTACGACAAAAAATGGTATTGCCCGAAGGCGTTACATGAACTTTCTTTGATGGTTTAGCGCTTTCGGGGACCTTCCTAGCTCTTGAGGCCGACAGTCCCCATGGACAACTTTGACAGGGGCGCCTGCCTGGGTGTGGCGCCACCTTGCGGCACCTTGGTTCGTGCCATGGACTTCAGGCTAGCGCCACCACTCGTTCCGCTGTTCGGTGGAGGCATAATGGCTAGCGGCGTCATAGTGATCGCCTTTGCTTCCTCTCTCACAAAAGTGCTCTCAGGAACTAAGTTGATGGAGCGCGGCACTCCTTCTAAGTTGTATGTGGAGCTTGAGCCTATGTAGAGCGCAAGAGCGTTGCTGGCCATGGCTTGAATGCTAAAGAGAGTAGTGCTTGCTTTGGTTTGTGAAAGGTGTGAGGAAAAGGAGAGGCATGGGGTGCATTATATAGGGGTTTAGGCCTCTCTCGGGATGAACTCTATGTGATACTGAGCGATAAAGATTGCAACCGAGTCATAGATGATGATCCCGAAAGCAGGGGATCACTAGAGCCAGGGGAGGTGCGGCCGCACCCTGGGTGTGCACGCACCCCCAGGGGCTCCTCGCTTGACGCGCTTCCTTCTAGATACTATTGCATGCTTAGGGATGCGAAATATCAAGGTTTTGCATTTTTATCTTCGCAAATCATGGCCTTTAATTGGATCAAAGCATATTTATGTTACCATTTTCACATAATTCATAATTATGAGTGAAGATACACGTGATCAATCAGAATCAATTTTTTTTATTGAGGGTGATAAAGTTATTTTAAAATGTTTTTAAAGAATGTGTTAAAACTATTTTTATGAGTTTGCAATAAATTTATCAAAAGAGATTAATTCTATTTTATCAATTTCTAAATTAGTGTCATGAGAAGGTTCTAGGAAAACTTTTAAGCGTTGACCATTAGCTTTTAAAATGTTACCGTCATCATCCTGAATGGTGATTGCGCCATGTGATGATGTGTTGATGACGGTATATGGTCCCATCCATTTGCTGCGCAGTTTTCCTTCACCGAAGAGCTTGACTCGGGAGTTGAAGAGCAACACTTTGTCTCCCACCTTAAATTTTTTTGTTGAATTCGGTGATCGTGCCATCTTTTGGTTCTTTCTTTGTAAAGCCTGGCACTATGATACGCCTTCTCATGCTATTCTTCTAGCTCGGCAATTTGTTTTTGTCTGTTCTTACCAGCGAGCTTCACATCCATGTTCCAGTTCTTTATGGCCCAATAAGCTCGGTGCTCAAGCTCAACTGGTAAATGGTAGCTTTCCCATACACGAGCTGGAATGGTGACATGCCAATGGGGGTTTTGTAAGCTGTCCTATATGCCCAGAGTGCATCAGGAAGCTTGCTCTCCCATCCTTTCCCCATTTTGTTGACCGTTTTCTGTAGGATATTCTTAATTTGTTTATTTGAGGTCGCTGCTTGGCCGCTTGTCTGAGGATGGTAGGGGGTAGCAATGTTGTGCTTACCTCAAAGCTCCTTCACGAAAGCACAAAATGTTTTGTCGATGAAGTGAGATCCCCCATCGCTTATCACCATTCTCGGTGTTCCAAAGCGAGGGGAGATTACTTCATGAAACATGTTTCTTGCATGCTTGGCGTCAGCAGCTCTTCATGGTAGGGCTTCCACCCCACTTAGATACATGGTCGACGGCGACAAGGATGACAAGGATGTACTCGCAATCTTAGGACTTTTGAAACGGTCCCATATAGTCAATGCCCCAGATATCGAATATCTCCACTTGCAAGTTGTAGTGGAGGGGCATTGTATTGCGAGTAGTGATGCCACCTTGCAGCTGGTATTTCCAACACCTTTGGATGAATTCTTTGGAGTCTTCATACATCGTCGGCCAGAAGAATCCGTACTGCCAGATTTTGGCTTGTGTGCGGAATGCCCCATAATGGCCTCCGTATGGTGCTGCATGGCATTTCTCAATAATCTACATGCCTTCCGCCATCGGCACGCACCTCCTCAACATGCCATCAGAGCATATCCTATAGAGGTATGGATCATCCCAAAGGTGACGTCTGCTTTCGGCTTGAAGTTTCCTCTTATTTTCCCATGGTGGTACGTAACCTGCAACCACGAAATTAACAATGTTTGCAAACCATGTGTTGGAGTCCATCACCTTTAGCAGCATGTCACCGCGCAAGAAGTTATTTATTGGTAGTTCCTGCATGTTAGTGACTTGCATACGCGATAGATGGTCCGCAACAGTATTCTCTACTCCCTTTTTATCTTTTATTTCAAGATCAAATTCTTGGAGTAAGAGAATCCATCTTATTAACCGTGGTTTAGCGTCTTTCTTAGTGAACAAATATTTAAGTGCAGCATGATTAGTGTAAACAATGACTTTTGCGCCCACTAAGTAAGACCTAAACTTATCAATAGTAAAAACGACTGCTAAGAGCTCTTTTTTCTGTAGTAGCATAATTAAGTTGGGCTCCTATCAGCGTTTTGCTAGCATAGGCGATTGCATGATGCTTTTTATCTTTGGTTTGGCCGCACCAACAACGTAATCACTAGCATCACACATGATCTCAAACGGCGGTGACTAGTCGGGTGGTTGGATGATTGGTGCTGAGATGAGTGCTTTCTTAAGGGTGTGGAAAGCATCTAAGCACTCATCAGTGAACTCAAAAGGCACATCCTTAGCTAACAGGTTCGTTAAGGGTCTAGAGATTTGTGAGAAATCTTTAATAAAATGTCCATAAAACTCTACATGACCTAGAAAGCTACGGATTCCTTTTATGTTCACAGGGAGTGGTAGTTGTTCTATAACCTCAATTTTAGCCTTATCTACCTCAATCCCCCTCTCGGACACTAGGTGTCTAAGGACGATGTCCTCTTGGACCATGAAATGGCACTTTTCCCAATTAAGTACCAGATCTTTTTCTTGGCATCGTTGCAAAACTTTGTCTAAATTCTCTAGACAGTGGTCAAAAGTATTCCCATAAACCAAAAAATCGTCCATGAAAACTTCCATGAATTCCTCTATCATGTCTGAGAAAATAGACATCATACACCGTTGGAACGAGGCGGGTGCATTACACAACCCAAATGACACTCGTCTATAAGCGTAAGTTCCATACGGGCAAGTGAAAGTTGTCTTGCTTTGATCATCGGGGTGGATGGGAATCTGATGATACCCCGAATACCCATCGAGGAAACAGAAGAAAGAATGCTTCGCCAGCCGCTCTAACATTTCATCAATGAAAGGCAGTGGAAAGTGGTCTTTCTTTGTTGCTGCATTGAGTTTTCGGTAATCAATGAACATTCTCCACCCCGTGACGGTACGTTGTGGGATTAACTCATTTTTATTATTTTCTACGACCGTCATTCCTCCTTTCTTGGGTACCACCTGGACAGGACTAACCCATTAGCTATGTGGTACGGGATAGATTATCCTAGCGTGAAGAAGTTTGAGGACTTCCTTCTTCACGACTTCCCGCATCGCATCATTCAGCCTACGCTAGGGTTCTCTAGACGGTGTACTAGAGGGGTCAATTGGAATGCGATGGGTGCACATTGTAGGAATTATCCCCTTAAGATCTTGCAAAGAATACCCAAAAATTGGCCTATGTTTCTCTAGGATGGTGATGAGTCTAGCTGTCTCCTCATTGGTAGGCTTATCGCTAATGATTACGGGAGTTTCTTTGTCACCATTAAGAAAAGCATAACGTAGGCCAGCGGGTAGGGGCTTAAGTTCTATCGGAGGTCGTGCTGGCGCTTCTTCTTTCGGAAGTTCTATGGTTTCACCTAAATTGTCCTCTTCTTCTATAAAGAGTTTGGCATCCTTCTCTAAGGACGACTTAGGAGACTCGATGGGTAAAACCGACATGACTTCCTTGGGTAGTTTTGGATAGGGGAGAGAGTCTGCTACCGAGTTTTTGGCTCGAGTGATCGAAGTGGAAAATATTTCTTTCGCCAACTTTATGTCCAATACCCCTGATGATGGAGGCTCCACGAAAAGTTTTTCTAAAGGATGCCCTATCAGTATGTCGAAGTCCTTTATGTCAAAGACATGGAAGTCAAGGGCTAAAATGGTATTGTCATGATGTAGATTTATACCAAGCAGAACCCCTGTACTTTTCAAGCTAGATCTTGGGGCGAGTCTTAGGGTTTTATTCGTGGGGGCAAAGGGTTCATTGCCTAAATAGGCAAGTGCATAGGATGTGGACATGAGATTTGCCCCTACAGTGGGATTGTATAACACTCCCTCCCAAGATCTCCTGACTTTGCATTGAATGGTCGAAGAGGGGGTGCGAATCTGAATTTCTTCAGAAGAAAGCTCTGCCTCTTCTACCCATTCGCTGCTCATAATTGTAGACAACTCCTTGATGGATTCCTTAAGGAATTCTTTGTCTAACGGGTCTAAAGGAGTGACAGGGACTGGTGGCTTCTTTTGGCATGAGTAATTCGAGGTATTTCTGAAATCTTCAAAAAATTCATCCTCGAAATACGAAAGGTCCGAAGGTTGGAGATCTTCCTTCGGATCTTCTGGTTCGGGTGAGGGTCCCTGGATATAAGGTGTAGGTTCAGCTTTAGCCGAAGAGACTTCCTCAGGGCTTAACATAGGTTTTGCATGGAGTGGTTCTAAAGGAGGAGTGTTTTCTAGAATACAGTTTAGCAGGGCTTCTCCTTCCTCTGTGGTTTTATGTGTAAACGAACCTCCAGCAGCTATGTCAAGTTGTAAGGCAGACTCCTTGCCAAGGCCTAACCATAAGTGTTGTAACAACATGTGATTGGGTATAGACACGTCTGGGCCAGAACATGCTAGGATTGAAAATTGGTCCCAGGCTGCACTTATGGTTTCCTTCTCTTTCTGTTGGAAGTTGAGTATTTATTGTCGTATGGCAGCGATTCAGGATATAGGGAAGAACGCGAGACAAAATTTGTTCCTCAGCTCTTCCCATTCTCCATTTACCTTTCGTACGTTATGGGCGTACCATTGTTTTGCCCTCTCATCAAGTGAGAAAGGAAACAATTTCCACCTAAGTGTTTCTTGTGACATGCCTGAAATGGTCAGGCAAGCACAAAGCTGCTCAAACTCTCGTAAATGGTGATAGGGGTTTTCATAATCTACCCCTGAGAAGGTTTGTTCCCGAACCATGGCTATAAAGCCAGGATAGAGTTCGTAACTAGAAGCTGTGATTGGCTTCGAAGATTGTGGTGGTTCTACGAACTTGTCCTTGGGAGCAGAAAGTTGTTGAATTGTTTTGTGCTCCATTATAAAAAGAAAAGAAAGGTAAAAACAAAGGATACACAGGCGAACTAGGTTCGGATATAATTATGACAACCGCTCCCTAGCAACGGCGCTAGAAATGCTTGTTGGAGTTTCTTAGCGTAAGCAGAAGAAATCCGCAAGCGCACGGATACACCACTGTAGCATTTCACCCAGAAGTATTCAGGGTATCGTAATTTCCCAAAGGAACGGATGTGTAAGAGTCTCTTTAACTAGTTCACCTAATGAAGAGAAGAGGATAACTTGGATAGTGATGTTCTCCTAAGGGTAAAGATCCTAAGTGAAGATAACTTTGTCACTAAAGACTTGCTTCGGGCACCGGAGCGCAGCTGGTTTGCCAGGCGATACCGGCGTGTAGCTCTACGCCGAACCCAAACGTGGGGGATTACAAAGGACGGACAAGGCTGTCACCACCTGCCGACTACCCCTCAACCATGGGGAATGAGGCAAACGAAGGTAACTTCTATCTCAGACACCACGTCTACGCTATTGGTTACTACTCTAGCGTTGGCTAGGAACTTCCGTCTTTATCAGGAGCCCTCTACTAGAGTATCCGCCACAAGGACGAACGACGAACCCGCAAGTAAATAATGAACAATGATAACTTACTTAAGAAATCAACACCAAAAGATAAACACGTACTACTTACTCCAATTAGTAAGATGAACATAGAGGTACAAGTGTAGAAGAAGCCGACAGCTTCGGCTATCCTTCCGCTAAGTGTACAAGTGCACGGAGCACACTAGTGGAGGTAGCCGATAACTCCGGTTCTTCTCCAACTCTTCTCTCTCTCACTTCCTATACTACTCTAGCTAGAAGCTAAAGATATGAATAAGGCTCCGCTTCTTCTTCTCTTGTGTATGAATGCCCTTGGATAAAGGAGCTTTCCCTTGTTTATGTAGCCTTCTTATGTCGGTTTGTGGAAGGATATTTCCCGGAATCCACATGCAACCGACCTCAGAAGTAGTCAAGGAACTGACTGGAGAAAGGCGGTCACGTAAGGCAGCAGGGTGGATGCGTCCGCACCCTGGGTGCGCCCGCACCTTGGGTGGCACCTCCCTGCACTGCCTTCGCGTGGTTGGTTATTGGATGGTCCTGGGCCTCATTTTCGTGGGTATTGCTACCGGAATCCGTAAACTTGTGGCCTTTCTCTTGTTTTGCTTGAATACGCCTTCATGTTTGCGCATTTTTATGTGTTTTCATGATTGTGTCCTGCAAAACAAGTGAACACCAAAACTTGTGGAAATTGTGAGTTAAAACAGCTATCTCTAAGTTTTGGTAATCATATTTGTCCTTTTTATTAATAATTTGGCTGTCAAAAATGTGAGTTAAGGACCGCCAACATTAATTTAATTACTGCTATTGATTCACAGACCTTTAGGTACATGGTATATAGGTGCCTCCAAAAGCAAAAAGAGTTGGTACTTGCTGGTGGTTCTATTTCCATGCCTCTGAGAAGCATGTTTGGTGCAATATATTTTTTCCTTTTTGTTGGGCAGCCCTTTCATGATAGGCTTGGAAGTGTATTTACATTCCATAGTATTTCTAGAGTTTTCGCTTGGTGCTGACCTCAATATATTATTCGGTTTGTCTTTAAAAATGCTGCACAGTTTACTTGATAGCTGCACAGATTTGGTCTTGCTCCGTTTAGTCTCTTGGCCTTATCCTTTCCTGTGTTCCTTTCCTGTAGAGGGGAAGAGAGGGTTCTTCTCTGTTATATATTTTCTTCTGGTTTAATCTTTATGCCTCTTCTTTCTCTTTGGGTGTGTGCTTTGCTGTACAGACCAACAGAATTGGTCTTCCTCCATCTCCTCTTGTATGGTACCTCCTATGGCGGTGATAGTTAATGTTGGTAACAGAAAAGAAAAATCCTTAATGAGCGAATAGTGTTTCATTGGTACCAGAAGCCACCATGGATTTTTGCTGAGCTAGCAATATTTAGACTGAAAAGCCCTCCTTACTTCAGATTATTTGACTGCTGAAGCACTGAATATCTGTACTCTTTTTTGTACTCTCTTTTTTTTGCCATTATGATAGCTGATGTTGTCACCTGTATTTTTTTTGCGGCCGATGTTGTCACCTGTCTTATGGAACAGAGCATGCTCTTTCTACGTTCTGCTGAGGTTTTAAGATATATTGCCATTCCTGTTGTCAACTCTGGAATAAAACCTCAGCTATCTGGTTAGTGGTGGCATGTCTGCAAAGGTGCCAAGGTACTGTTGTAACATACCTATGAGGCCACTGTCAATGAGTACACGAACTTGGTTAAATTACATATGTTTTTTTCCTGTCATCAGATGTGATTCTTGTGCATTCATATTTTGTTTTCCAGTTTTGAGCCCAATGTTTGTCTGAAACAGATGAATGATTTAAATGAGCTACCTCGCACATGCTTTTAGTGTTCTGTCATAGAGCATGTTTTGGTTCAGAAGCTTGCATATGCATGGTGCATGCAGTTGACACGCCCCATATCTGTCCATGAGGTTATGTTATCTGAAGATTCATATATGAGTAAATGATGGTCTAAGCTTTGGTGACTTGGACTGTGAATTTTATCTTGCCAGTTTGACTTTAGGATCTGTAGTTTGTTCTGTAATTCCTTGTGTTTCCTATTGTTTTTGTAGGCTGTGGATGACCGCTCTGTCCCGGGCATCAGGAGCGTTTTGTCTGTATGCCATATGCATTGATTTTGCTTTGATCTTTATAGTTTTGTTTACACGGAATTAGTGACCACGTTTGAATCTGGGCACCATCACCATTCCTTCCTGCTGATCCATTGGTTCTTATGCCTATGATCAAATTCTTCATACCCATTTCTGATCTACTGTATAAGGCGATGATCAAGGTCTTGTGAGAGACTCGACATTTTCCATCTATTCTGATGTCTTCATACTCCAAGACCTTGATCAAATGATGATTCATATATTTTTGAGGCCTCTCAAATTTTTAAAGGTTCCCTTTGCAATCTTCTTTGCCTATGATCTGGGGCCTTTGCATTGATTTTTGCTTTGATCTTTGTAATTTTGTTTATGCGGAATTGGTAACCAGGTTTGGATCTGGTCACCATTATCATTCCTTACTACTGATCCATTTGCTCTTATGCCTATGATGAAATCTTTCATACCCATTTATGATCTACAATATAAGACGATGATCAAGATCTGGTGAGAGACTCGACATTTTCCATCTATTTCTGATGCCTTGATACTCCAAGATCTTCATCAAATGATAATTGATATATTTCTGAGGCCTCTAAATTTTTTAAAGGTTTCCTTTGCGATCTTCTTTGCCTAAGATCTTTGGCCTTTGCCTTGTAGTCTTCTGTGCTTGTGATGATAGTTGACACATATCCACATCGCAACTGCATAGCGAAAACATCTTTGTGTTGTGCTTTTTTCTTGGCCGCCTTTGCTTCTGATGCTTCTAGTGAACCTGCACATTTTTTAGTTGCCGCTGCCTGCGATTAAATGTAACTTATGTTCATGTATCTAGCTTCGCCCATACACTCATGCCGTGGACCACAGAATATGGGTCCACCAGAGTCCCCCTCCACACTCAGCTGACTAACATGAATAGCATCAACTTTGATGCCCTCGCATGGCACATGCGCAACCCTTCATCTACACCACCAACCAGCCAGCATATAGAGATTGAAATCTCTGGAATCCCACCGCACCTGTGTAGCGATGCGACAATCCACCGTCTCCTCGACGGTATCTATGATATCCAACGGATAACATTTCTGCACAGCAACATCACATATTGGGTGTTAGCACACACATCGGACATTCTTGCGATCCCTAGCACCGCACATCTAGGTGTCGAGAGAGCAACCCAGAACGGTGATTCCCTCAACATTTGGCCACTATGGTACAATACAAGACCAGCAGACCTGGTCAACTTCATATACCCAAGGGACATCCAAAAACACCGTCCCAACGTCGAGGTAATAGCATTGAGAGCCACACGTCCATTATGCAACACAGGCAACCATAATTTTTAAACCTTGTTGTTTCAACATTGCCAGGAAGCTCAGCACTTGATCCCGTAGATCGAAAGGAATATTATGAACAATTCTTTGCAGGTGATGAACCTCTATCATAACACATTACAGATACAGACCATTCTACACTCAACGATAACATGTTACATCTATTTGCCAGAGCAAGACGACGAGGCCACTTCTCGACTACGAGGTATGCTGTTTGTATAATCCATTGCATAGTTTGTGACTACACAACATCATTTGCCCAACACTGCAACACAACCAAGACTATCTTACCACTACATCCCTATTTTTCAGGTTACGCAACAGGATATTATGAAAGTTCAGGTGACACGTTCTTGACACAGAAACATAAGATTCCTCCTTTCTAACTACATACATCTAATATTGTGTGATACATAAGTACCAAAATACTGAGAACACTTTGACGATGCCATGAACAGCTACCCAACTATGTGGACACCCCGCCGCATGTAGTATATGTCTGTACATTGTTCCTGGTCTCTACAAGAGTTCCACAGCGTATGTAACATTATATATGTAACATATGGATCATGTGAGTGTGTATCCATCATCGTACCCTAATTATGCATCTGTATCACATACCTAGGTATATATAATGTATGGATCCTGTAAGTGTGTATCCATCATGGTACCCTAATTATGTGCATCACCAGTGTATGTAACATATGGATCCTACCTATATAAACCTAAACATGCTCGCTTGTCGTCAAGCGTGATGGCACGCGGATTGTACTAGTTTTCACTATTGGTGGATTCCTCTGCAACTTCTTCAAGTCTGTCTGCCAAGTGAATTAACTTAGCTTACTGGAGTTTTATAAGTATATTTACTGTGACTTGCGAACTGTAAGTGTTCACAGAGACACAACAACAAAAATAAGTTAAATATTCTAGCTACCTGCAGACCATCATCTAATTGGACCATTTCCTTCTCTTCTAGCAGCCCAGTCTTCTGGAGGTTCTGAATATACTCACTCAAGTGTGTCAGCACAGAATATGTGACTTGTCGTGTCTTCAGCACTCGTAGCACCTGAAATTGGGGGCAAATAAAGTTTTCAAAACCAGGGCACTGCAATTTATCAGCAGGAGGATTCTTTAGTTTATTCATGCAATGATCTTTATCTTTGCTACTCTATTGGATTTGTACTTTCTTCCCAAGTTTTATGGAGACAAAACTGCTTGGTGAATATGTTACGAAGATTTTGTCTTGGAACTGAAAGCTCCACAGCAGCTGAATGAAATGATAGAAGAACATTGTTACCACAAACCTGCGGGGATGCAACTCGAACATCTTCCAAGAATCTTCTAGCTTCCTCTCCCTCAGCGTTACTTTCATCAATAACAGTTCTCGCAACCTCACTATCGCCTGAAGATAGAAGAAAACAAAAAATAAATACCGAAATTGGAGAAGTGCGTTAGCATCATACCAGAAGATTGATGAGCTACAAAACAGCATGATGGAAGATGGACTCAAAACTATAGAATGTGGAACCTTTAATCAAGCTTTCATAGTTCAAACTGATAAATAAATTGAGCTACCCCAGGTTTGTCCTCATTATAGTAACACTCAACCAGAATTTCACCCTATAAAGTGGTTTCGTAGTGAAGTAAGGCTCTGTCACCTCACATGACCTAGTAGTTTGACAACAAAATGCTGTAACAGATTTCTGTGGTAAAGGCAAACCCTTCTCAAAAGTCTGCTTTCTATTGCCATTTGTGATCTACATGGCAACAACAATGTACAGCTATAGAAAATGTTCACCATACATGTAAATCTCATACATATGCAATTAGTACTGATTCTCTTCTAGCACCCAAAGAAATAATAGGAAATTTGAAGGAAAGAACACATCAAGTTCCCAATATATTACCAAGAAAATCATGTAGCTGCCGCCTTGCGATTCTGTGAGCACGGAGAAATGCAGCACAGATGTAACATCCAGACTCTAATCTTTTGACTGTGAAGTATGTGACAAGCTTTCGTGGTAACCTATAGTAATTTGGGAACTGGACATTGGACTTTAAACCTTTCCAATCACATAATGTTTGTCTGGAAACAAGATCCATAGCTTCATCAACCGATCTCATCAGAATATTTGCTGTAGCTTGAGTTATTCGTCCTTCTTCAAGCATTCCCCAGTAAGCGGCTTGCACACCTGTTATAAAATATATCATTACAAATTGTCTCCTTTATAACATTCATAACAACACTTGCACATTAAGTTGCAAAGGTATAGAAGATAGAACAGTAAGCAAACAGTTTATGCATAAACACATATTGCAATGAGAAGGATGTAAAACTGGGTTTGTGTATCAGATTTGTGTATTAAAAATTGTCTCCTTTATAACATTCATAACAACACATGCATATCAGATTTGTGTATTAAAAATTGTTAAACTCTATGCCGCCAGAGCCACTTCTGGGTTCAGGCGCGCGTGCGGTCGAGCTTGCTCTTCTTTTTAATGAAATATGCGCCCAGGCGCGTTTGCGAAAAAAGTATTTGTATAAAATTCCATCAGATAACCTGATAAGTGATAACATACCATTCAAAAGCCGCACTCGGATATCTGTTAAGTTCATGGTATGCATGCGGTCATCTCTGTCACCAACATCATGGGGATGCTCTGGCTCATTGTCTAGGTCATTCAAACATGTGATATATTTCTTTACAGTAATCCAGTCAGCAGGTCCAAGTTCCTCGTCATCCCTTAGCTCACCAAAAGCCTCTAATGCTTTGTTTAGCATTTCATATCTTGTATATTTCAATATACGAAGCTGAAAAAAACCATATTAGAGTCTTTATCTGGGACGTAAGTGAATGTATATTCATAAATGAGAACCAGTTGTGCATATGGAAGCAATAAATCAGCAAAGAAAACAAACATAGACAGATAGAAGATGGTAATAAGAGGCTTGGTTAATGATAGTGATAAAGGCTTCCTGAACACAACTTGTGAAATTGTTAATCCATTTTTCACAACATGGTCTGATGCTAATCTTGTTCAGATAGGAATAACAGTTTACAAATGGAACAATGTTTTGGTGGTGGTGTTCTTCAGAGCAACAGGTCTATTTGTTATAAATATGTCCAGCTAAAGAGGGGAAAATCAATTGCTCTGGATTTTCAGCAACTTTTATCAGATCACTTGGGATAATATTTGGGGATCAGTTGTCAAAAGAAGTGCAAACTTAAAAACAGGATTCTCTTTGAATCTTATTGTTGCAAGAATTGCTAAGATATCTTTTGTAATGAAAAATACATTACTTTAATGTGACTTAAAACCAATGTTAAATTAAGAGTAAAGAGTCCTTTTCTTGTACTCCTCATGTACTCATATATATTGCCCCCATGGGGCTATTATTATACAATACAAGTTGTATTCATAAAATGGTAGTAGGGCATGAGTTAGGTTTAGGGCTTCTTCTTTTCATCTTCTGCTGTCCCTTGCAAAGGATCTGTTATCTAAAATCAATTCATAAGTAATTTCGCACTTGGCATGCTAGCATACATACAGATAAAGTAAATGTCAGCCACATAGCATGGTGTCAAACATTTGTGAGATGAGTATATTGATGACCATTAACTTTGAGATATTGGAGGCACTAGGCTAAGCGGCAGGTTGGCAGCACATAAAACATTGCCTTCACCACTTCACTAGTAATTAGTTGAAATGAGAGGACAGATGGATACAAAAGGAGATACGGAGGTTCATAAAAACAAGCCACACCTTAAACGCCAAGCTGGAATTGGTAGATGACAATTTATGAAACTAACCTTTGTGGCCGACAATTTGTCCATGCCGAGCATATGTAGCAAAAATTGTGTGGTTGAGCCATTAAAAATCAATGTAAGAAACACGATGCCACCAGTGAAGAACACAAACTGCATAAGATATAACATTAGCGAAGTCCATATTAGACATTTGAAACTTCCACATACAAAAAGGGCATACCATTGCTCCAACTTCTGGTTTAAGGTAAGGTTGAACTGTATCGCTGGTACGCTAGTAAAAATATTCCAATAAATGCATTAGAAAACTCTGCAGTAGACTAACGTACTTACATGAAAATGAAGCACAGAGAAAAAGGTTTATTGATACACAAATGAAACTAACTTACCTTAACAGATAATGACAGTGACAGAGCAACAGCCCCACGCAGCCCAGACCAAACAAGAATCATGGCCTCTTTCAAGTCCAACCCATACCCAAAGTGATGCAACAATGGGTACAAAACACCAACAACTATAAGTCGAGATATTTGTACAAAGACATAGAGCAGAAGAAGGAAGCCCCATGAACTGCCTACAAGAGCAAGATATAAAATCAATGTACACACAACAAGATTTAATAGTATTATTAAGCTCAGAACAGAAAGCTCATACCAAAACTTTTAAAAAATGATATCAAATTTTAAATATAAAATCATACACAAAACATGATTTTGCTGCACAATGATATCTAACCCAAGATGAAACGTTCAAGCATACATTTTTAGTAATCAAATGCCAAGTGTTTGAAGTATAGGCTAACTCAAGCAGACTCAGAAATATAGCCCAATGGCACTAAAATTCAGAAGTAGGCAGAGGGATCTGATACAGGGTTAGTCCAACAATTATCTTTTATATATAGCTCATTAACATGTTGTATAACCAGGCTTTTATGCATTCCACTATGATGAACATGGGACACCACATGTCAAAACTAGAACAGAAATTTTTCTTTAGCCCATCAAGGTTTTTTCACAGATCTTGAAGCAACAAAGGTATTAATGGTTACGAGCAAAACTGAGATGATGTTGATTACTTCAGGTGCATATCTGTATGTTGAATCAAAGCCTGAGCTAATGAGAACTAAAAAAAATATAAATATAAAAGAATGAAAAAAAGAGGTGGTTCCAAATCTAAGCATGTACTTATGCCTGAGATTTAGTAGATGCAAACGCAAAACATGAAGAGTACTCACCCTCCAAGAGGAGGCTTTGAGCAGTGATTTAGATGAATTGTGATATCTTACTTTGTTTCGCAACAACGATTGTCCAGTATGGCTGCCTAACAAAAATATCTACCCACCAAGCTTATCATGTCAAGCTAGTAACCAAACTAACTAATAAAAATGAGTTCCTAACAATCCCCAAACCAAATCTCTAAGCCGAGCAATATCCTAATTTTTGTTCTCTAACACGCAGGAGAGTTGCGTATCATTATATTAATAAGAAGAAAAAGGTATAAGAAACCCATACAACAGCCACACACACCACGCACCCCAGAAAATTATATCATTACATTGGCGCCTTCAGACTAAGACAAAAACGACCTGGACTTGGACCTGATACACTACAAATATAGCTTTGGGGAAATCAGGAGAGAGATCCCCTTAGCCCCCGGTAAGCTCCAAAATTTGAGCTTGTTGCTGCCTTGCTGGCCAGAGACAAAATGCCAGCAAGGTTTCGTGTTCCTCCAACAAAGATGCATCGAGATTCCGGTGGTTCCACAGAGACCAAGCTCCTAGAATTATAATGGAATTCATACTTTGGAGCACCTGGTTGTCAACTGAGTCATTAGTGCATGCCCACCAGTCAACAAACGAAGAAGCATCAGGTTGTGGAAGCAAGCTTTGGAGGCCAAGCTTTTGCAGCAAACAAAACTAGAACTGACAGGCAAAACTGCATGATACAACTTAAACTGCAGATGCCACCTTCTTTCTCATCCTTCTGTGAGCAACTGTCTTGCCATAGAACGAGTCCATAACAAACAGGAAAACTGATTTGGTCATAGTAAGAATTGTATCTTTTTATGTCATATTATTCCGCTGTGAACTGTGATTTGATCTATAATAGATCCAATATCCACGATGGCCTCTTTAAAGTCCCCATCCCCTCCTCTAAGCTGGACCAGTACCCTATCATTCAATATGCTGATAATACAATCTTAATCATGAAAGCATCTCAACATGAACTCTTCACCTTGAAAGGCTTGTTGGAATCTTTCTCCCAATCAACAGGTCTCACAGGCCTGATCCCGGGGTGGGGGGGGTGCGGTTCGGGCTGCTATCACTGGCGGTGACCGGCGGCTAGGGTTGGGCGGCGGCTGCTGCAGGGCACGGCGGCAGCTAGGGCAGCGGCGACACGGCACAGGGAGAGGCGGCGGCAGCTGTAGAAGGAGAGGGGGAAGGGGTAAGAGCCGAGGCTCTATTTCTTGTTTAAGATTGAAAGGTTACATCGCCCCTAGAGGACTTGTTTTCCAAGCAAACTAGAGGAGGAGATCTTATAGATTTGGACTTCTCCTTTCCTAGCAAACCAATCCTATTCAGCCTAAATAAATTCTATTTCTATTTTTCCTCTTTTTCCTATTTTTTCATCTAATCTGGACTTCCCCGGTTGGCAGCCGCAAGTTGGTACTGTTCACACCGGTACTGTTTGGGGCCCAACCTGGCGCCTTGGCCCAGACCTTGGTCGACCAGGGCTCAGCGTTGGGGGCCTCTCTTTGCTTGCTTGACGTGGGGGCCTATATTTAGATGTGTGACATCACTCCCCCCTTTTCCACATAGCGCGTCCTCGCGCTGTATCGTTGCCCAGTCGTCGATACTGTCTAGGTGAGATGCTCCTCCAAGGACCATCACCTTGATGCCGATGGTGAGGTGCCTCAGCTTGACCTCTACATAGATGATGTTGTCACGAGTGCGGTCGATGATGAACCCGAAGTAGTGCTGGTGGTTGCCGATGTAGCCGAAGATGTAGCCCTAGTGGCCCTTGCTGGCCCGTGTGCATCTTGAGTAGCGATGAGGATGGGATGGCGGGCACTAGCGTCATGGTGCGTGTTGATACCGACGTTCCCCACGGGAAGGAAATGGCGGCCTTCATTGAGGAAGATTGTCATTGTCGATGGTAGTATGATGTGTGCCATGGGGATGCCTTCAGGGGAAAATAGCTTACCATCGCGGTTGCTGATGAAGCATGGGAGTCTACTGCGAGGGAGTGCTAGTTTGTCGTTCACCCCCCAATGATGAGTGTCTAGCAGGTTCGGCAATGGTGGTGATGGCACCGAACAATAGAAGCATTTGTTGGAGCCGAAGATGATCCCTTGGTCAAGTGACCAAGCCAGTGTTGCGGTGCCGCCCATGATGGTGGTGGCGACTGCACGCCCTGGTGGTAGCGCCTGTTGCTACTGAGGTGGTGCCATGACAATGAAGGATGGGGCAGGGAGTGCCAGCTTTCTCCCCCTGCTTTCTATCAGCGCGTCCTCACGCTAAATTATAGCTCGTGTGGAGATTTTGTTGAGATGTAGCCGAGGATGTAGACATCATTTGATGTTGGGGTTGACTCATCCTGGTAGACCACTAGTGTTCCCTTGGCATGGCTGATAACATCTGCATAGATCATGGGGGTCTATTGAAGTTGTGTACCTAGAATTTATTAGAGCCGTTGTAATGGTGATGCCTGGTGCTAATGGCATTACACATCGTAGATGTTGGTGTTGTCCTGACGTAGAAGGCGGTGTGGTTGTCTCGTTTGGAATTCTTCTCCATGGTGTAGAAATTCTAGTAGATCGACTCAAGTGTGTCCAACCATGAAGTGTCGAGGAAGACATCAACGTGGGTGTTGTTGTTGATGGCCTTATGTGTGGTGCTGATGAGGGAGCGTGGGATGCCGGCATCCATCAAGATCAGCTGTATAGGCCGAGGGGGCTTATTGGATTTTTGTACCTGTAGCCCGTTGTCTGGTTCTATGTGCCTAATAGGGATCTCTGACGTCGCTGTGTTGTTGGCGGCAATGAGGGTTGGGTGTGCACGGTCGAGATTGTCGACTATGATGGTACCATATCCGCTCTCCTTCTTGATGATGGCGACGGTGGAGTTGTCGGCCTGGGGTTGGAGGACCAACGGTGATCCTATTGCTGTGGACGTAATTGTCATTGGTGTAGTTGCAGCTGGTGTAGGTGTGGGGGCCGAGTTTGTTGCATCTGAAGGCACCTTTGGATCTACTGTCGGGTGAGGAAGTAGAAGAGGTCGCATTGCCATTGGTGTTACCTCTTGCTCTGGCCTAGTAATGAACAGATTGTTCGTCATCTGCTCCCCGATCTCTGGGACTCCTGACCACTTGGGGCCCTCCTTCCTTGGCGGTGATCTTGCGATTCTGCTTTGCCTTGGCCACGGCTACAGAGTTGGTGTCCTGGTTGATGGCCGAGGCGGTTCCATCTGAAGACCCCATAGATGTATCTATAGGAAAAGAGTTGGGGTGGTTTTGGTGTCAAGCGCGCTGGGTGTTGGTGTTGTTATTGTTGGTGCTCCTCCTTCGTGCTCAGTAGGGACCTCTGATGTGATCTCCGGTTGAGTTGGATCTATTATCAATGGAGAATTTTGGAGCCGTGCGAAGAACTTGTCGAATTCCATCATCCAATGATCCGTATCGGGTGATGCGGGCGTCCTCCATGGTAGTGGATCAGAACATTGCTCGTAGGATCAATCTGGTCTTCGAGATACCAGGTGTCACAGCCCTGATCCGGGGGCCGGTTGGGGCTGCTGTCGCCAGCGGTGACTGGCGGCTAGGGTTGGGCAGCGGCTGCTACAGGGAACAACGGTGGCTAGGGCAGCGACTGCGTGGCGTAGGGAGAGGCGGCGGCGGCTGTAGAAGGAGAGAGGGAAGGGGTAAGAGCTGAGGCTCTATTTCCTGCTTAAGATTGAAAGATTACATTGCCCCTATATTTATAGTCCCTAGAGGACTTGTTTTACAAGCAAACTAAGCTTTCATCTCTTCTTCAGTTGCCCTTTTAGTCAAGCTTGCTAGTAACACCTTGGCATTCAATGGGATTTTGTCACTAACTTCTTCCAAATGATGATTCAAGCAAAATAGCAATTTTTGAATCCTTTCTTCATGGAGTTCTTCATCATTGGGGCATGGCAAATTTGGAAGCAGAGAAACGACTTTATCTTCAATCGTGGCCGCCCTTCCTTTGATTCTTGGAGACAAAACTTCTGTGAAGAGGCTAGGCTTCAAGCTCGTAGATTTTGCAATTCCAAACGAATGGCTTTTCTTTTCCTTCTTGACCTCTTTGGCTGAGTTGTTTTCTGGCCTTGCTTGGGCCTCTTTTCTTTGGTCTTCCTTTTGTGCAGCTCTTGAACCTCTCTGTACAGTTCTTTTTTTCTACTTCAATAAAATTTACAGTGGGGGGGGGGGGGTCTCCCCTGCTGTACTCACGGATAAAAAAAGGGACGCGGTGATCAATTAGGTTCGACTCACCATAATATCAAAACATGTAACAAAAATCAAAGCCAATTAAGTAGAAGATAAGCCAAATGGAAATTATTTGAACATGCCATGGTCAATGGTGAGGTGGCTTTTGTATATTTCACTTGGACATAGGATTTTTTTTTCTCCTGAATACGCAGGAGAGCTGTGTATCATTATATTATTTAAGAAGAGAAAAAGGGGTCCAGAGAAACCCTTGCAACACAGATCCACTCATAGGCTTATAAAAGCAGATGCACCAGTGCTAGATTGGAAAAACCCAACCTCAACCTAAAGGACATATAGAAGTAAATTTCAGGATGTACATGATGCATACCGTGCCTCTCAAAGTGGGCATTATTTTGTAGAACGCCATCTGCAATAACAACGCCACTGAAGGGAATTCACATGTGAGAAACTTTACAACTGTGTCATTATGAAGCATAAGATCAAAGCAACTAGTAGTTCAAACCAACTGGACAAGTGGACATAAACAGCAAAACCAGAAAGAGTTTTTTTCCCCATGTGTATAGAAGAGCTGCCAATACCTCAATATAAAAATAAGTGTGTTTGCAATGTAGGCAACCATTTCCCTAAATACAAGAATAAGAACAAAGCAAACATGAAACTCAGATCAGATGAATACTCATATATCAGAAAAGTAAAGAACTATCTTGCAGAGCATATATGCAAGCACATGTACATAATTTACAGAAGAAAAGAAGTCAATAATTTGATGTGTTTGTAGTAATACCCAGATTAGGGTACCTTAATTCAGTGTCAACTGAAAATTTTCATAGTACTTTTGGTAACCAACACTGGAAAATTATTCATCGACAAAATTAGGATAGGAATCGCAGGCACACTGAGTACCAGAATCGTTCCATGCAAAAAATTGGTATTAATTAATGCTTGTGTATTTATGTTTTTGTTTGTTTTTTATAATGAATCTTTTTGTTGGTTACAGATCCCAAATTAACATGGCTAGTAAATAGCTATGGCGGACCCTCAAATTACTTCCCATAGTGCAATAAGTAGTTCACCAGCTATTCCAATTCCACCACCCTGGCTGACTCAACCTCTCAACCTTGTTTAGTTTCCCCAGTCATGCAAACACAGTGATAGCGGCATAGCACAGCAGTAGGATCTGTAGTTGGGAGGCTGACATGTTTCTATAAGATACATACCAGAAATGGTGTAAACTTTGCTGACTTTCACCCTTAAAAGCAGTTTTTGCAAAAGCTGCATAGAACCTGCCCAGGTAACATGGTCAATACAAGAGAAATGATATTAAAAAATATGCCAAAACTATTTGTCAACACAAGTTTACTAACATTCCCAGCGTCATGACAGTCAAAACACCGGAGACCTCCAATGAGTCTTGCGCCTGATACAAATGAACATTAGCAAAAGCAAAGTCTCCGAGAAAAGAGGGAAGTAAGGACTTCTGAGTGCCATGGCCTTACAGTGAAGAAAGCTATATAGCTGACAGCAAGAGTAAGTGAAATCTCTATGATTGTATCGTTAAAAATAAAGCCCAGCCACAGTATTGACACGATTCCAAATGCAAGGCCCAGAGCAACACTGGTCAAAGAAGATACTAATTAGCATTATACACACATATCCATATAATTCATTTTGAATGTAACAAAGAAATTCCACATACGCTCCAAGTGAAACTTCAGACAAGAACTTTATTATTGAGCCAGCATCAAAGGTTCTTCCAAGCACCATTCGATAGAATAACTGATAGACAACAATAGAGGTCCTGTAGAATTTGAGGTCATTTAGCATGAGTTTTTTTTTTTGAAACGACCAGCAGGAGTTCTGCCTGGCATATATTAATAGAGAAGACGAGTGTGTTTAAACGACCGGCAGGAGTTCTGCCTGGTCATTTAGCATGAGTAGAGCTCTTACAGATTTTATAACTGTTTATAACTGAACTTGAAAACTTTTCTATTTCTAGGTATCATACATGTACCACAATACATAATATGTAGCTAATACATACAATGAGGAGAGCGAATCCCATAGTACATGAATCAAGGTTGCCTTGTATGCTCAGATAAGGTCATTGCATAGTTAACTAAACCTTGAATTCCATATTCTAACTTACATAAATAGAGTAACAAAATTTACATTCCCAATATGACTATTGAATATAAAAGCTTTGACAACTTGTGTTATTAGCATGGTAGTGTAAATACTTTCAAATTTAATTTTAGCATGAAGTATGATTTCATTTATTTATTAATGTAGCAGTGGCAAGAACAGAAAGTGCAATCTATAGGGCTCATCTACATGCCCTCTTCTAGAGTCCAATACTATAGTAGCTTACCCATCATTCATTAAGGATTCACCCTCAATGATTGTACTAAGCTTTTTACTTGCTCCGAGTTCTTTTAGCAGTGCAACCACAGCAACTGGATCAGTTGCACTAAGCAGTCCGCCAAGCAACAATGATGTTTTCCAGCTCCAGTTGTAAGGAAATGTGAGCTGTGGGACACCAATTAGGAAGCATTGGAATATCAAAACCAATGTCTCATTGTTTCTCTAAGCACATACCTTTACGGCAGCGCCAAGTAAAACTGTTGATATTACCACACCTGGTCCAGCAAGTAACACAATCTGTGCCATACATCTCTGCAAAATAAGCATCGTAGTTAGCACTCAACAAATGTATATGGAACAGTTGTGCGTACTACACCCCTGCAGTGTGACTCCTGCGTACTACACCCCTGCAGTTTGGAAATTTAGGATCCCCCTGAGGGTTCACGTCTTTTTGTGCTCTTATCGAAGAACAAGCTCTTGTCTAGAGATAACTTAGCCAAAAGGAGGATGGTGGAGGACGGTAGCTGTCTCTTTTGTGGAGGTTTGGAGAATTTTTGCCATCACTTCTTTGAATGTGTAGTGGCTAGGGGTCTTGGGGTGAGTTAGCTGCATATGAAGGTGCTACTCTCGTAACAGATTTTGAATCTTTAGCACCAAAGTGGTTGTCTGCTTGGAAGCATAGAATGTCTAAAGCCAGAAGTAATAACTGAGAATTAGCACAGAAATGAAGTAATGAACAGCATAACAGAGAGGTACAGCAGGCAGAAGTAAGGGCCATCCAGTGTTGAAAGTAACGTTTTAAGAGAGAAACCGAAATGATTTAGACAGAAAAGAAAACTTTTGGGGGTGTGAACAAGCATTATTGTGATCATATATTAGTGTGCTCCCACATCGTGCACGGAGGATAAACAGACATCACATGATGTACCTTTATTTGGTGTACTTCCATGGAGAAGGAGCTTTCAAAGAGGAGAGCAGGTAAAAAAACAGCCAGCAGAAGATCAGGGTTTATGTTAGCCCCTGCAAATTAATTGGAAGGGAAATAACTGACTGAATGATGAATGAAATAAAACCAGGTAGGGAATTGAATTAGGTACCTACACATACATGTGGAAGGAACTGAAGTATCAATCAATTAGAATGAATAGCGGTACAAGAAACTTACATATATGAATTCCAGCTCCAAGTTTGCCTAGACCATGTTGTGTTCCATATTCTGGAAGTAATCAGAGAAAGAAAATACTACTACTTAGTAGCAGAGCAAGTATAAAAAAAACAAAACTGGGGCTGGGGCCATTATATTACTACATCCGTCCCTAAATAAATCAACTTCTGTAGTTGTATTAAGTAAAACTTTTATAAGTTTGACCGAATTTATAGAAGAAAATACCAAAAGACAAAAGTAGTGTCATTAGATACACCATAAAATATATTTTTATAGCGTGTTTATTTATTCTCATAGATGTTGATATTATTTTCTATAAAGTTGGTCAAAGTTACAAAAGTTTAACTTATGACAATTCTAGAAGTTGGTTTACTTAGGGATCGAGGGTGTATTATATAAAAAAAAACGCTACTAGTAGTAGTAGTAGTATTCTGATCCAACTGTGCTGACTGAAATAGAAATGCTAGTACTGCTGTAGCAGTAGTAGCAGCTAATAAGTCGCTCTATCGTTATGAATTATTTGTGGCAATCAAAGGGTGTTTACTGTAACAAGGATCGGAGCGACTGAACTGAGAGCTCCTGGTCCTGGCAGATGATTGTAGATTAATTACGAAAGCGAAAGGGGCACTGCTGGATTCAGTTTCGGAAATGCCATTCCATCTGTAGATAGATTAGTAGACGGATAAGACAAGCGAATGAAGGGGGAATGGAAAGCAACCTTACCGAGGGATCCAAGCGCGACGCCGAGGACGAGAAGGGCGACGGTGTAGGGGACGCGGGTGCCGCGGAGGAGGTGGCGGGAGGCGATGCCCAGTACCAGCGACACCCCAACGAAGAGCACCGCATCGTCAGGCTCAGCGTCGCCCCCCATCTCCCAGTCCCTCTGTCTCTGTCTCCGTGTGTCTCCAATGGATATGGATCGGATGGAGGAGTGCTGCTTGCACGAGCACGACCGAAGAGTAAGAGGACGAACAATAGAGGAGGAGCAATGGCATTAGCTCACTCGTTTCCAGTTGGTACTAAGCAAAGAGAGAGAGAGAGAGAAGGCAGAGGTGAACAAGAGCCGCTCTTTTATTCTCCCGTTGCATGAGCTGAAGCACCTTTTGACTTTAATAATGCAACTTTCTTTATAGGATATAGGAGTACTTATATCTTTACTATTGCACTTCACTTTTTCACAGACATGACATAGTAGTACTACTTATGTCTGTCTAGAAAAACAAATGTCTAAATATTAAAGGTTGTAGCGTATACAAATCATTTATATTTAGTAAAATTTTTGAATGTTTCTATACACTAGCATATTTCAGGACTGCTCTGAAGGGAGAGTAGTAAAAAAATCCGTAGACACTGCAAAACAAGGAGCACAAACAACATACAGAAAAAAAAAATCTAGCTTAGCTCCATCTCCTTGTCTCATCTCATAATTATATATTAGTTGAAGAGAAAAGACATGTGGCATCATGTGCTTGATATGGCGGCTGATTAACGTAAATAAATGGCTCTCGGATTACTGTCAAAGGTAAAATGTACATGTTGCAAACTCGGTGCCATCAACATCTATCAACCTGGCTGCCTGCTGTATCTAGTACGCAACTTCTTGTTATCGACAAAGTCCACTAAGGTACTGTTGTGCTGCATGTACGTCGGTCGACTCTATATGTCTGTTATTAAATATATATAAGTACCAGTACAAATTGGATCTGATGTCGCTTTGTTTGACCCAGCGAACAAGCAAACAAGACAACTAGAGGAAGACAACATTGATAATGTTAATTTCTCAAACACCTGTCATGTCGTCTCATGTCACCCTCTGCAGTTACATACAACAAATATAGATTACTTATACTTATATACTAAAAAAGAACAGATCTACTGATCCTAGCTGGATTCGCATTGATACATGGAAACCCAGCCAAACCGAGTCAAATATACGTCATGTGCTGTAGCACCTACTTTTTCAAAGAAAATCCGGCACTCGTTACAGTACTCGCTATCCAGGATGTCCACAAGACACGTAGCATCTAATGGAGAATATCAGAGTCATTTTTTTAACGTAACAACAGGAGCTCTGTCCTTCCATTAAGATAGAAAAAAGCGAGTTTTATATACAATAGAAGACACCCCTTCCAGGCAGACAAAGAGCCAAAGAAAGAAAACTCCGCCCTTGGGCGCTACTCCCTCTCTGTGTTGGCCCTCTTTCTTTGGATGATGTCATACCTAATTCTTGAAGCCACCTGCAAGACCGACTCCGAGGTGTTTGTAAAAATTCGCATATTCCTTTCTTTCCATATGTTTCAGAAAGTGTAGATCACCGAGAACGAGCTCTGGCTCAGTTGGCAAGCCGTGCAGGTGAGCACGCTGCCCGCCCGCGTTCGAAGCCTGGCTTCGACGCCGGTGTCTCACCCGGGAACAGTAGTTCCCTGAATAATTTCAGTTGCCTCCCGCGCAGATGTGCCACAATGGTCAAGTGACGTGTCCGCCACGCTCGGAGTCTGATGATCTTCGAGTACCTCTCAGCTGCGCTCGTTGTCTAGGTATAGTTGTAGGTTTGTTCGTATACCGTGTGTGTGTAAGGTGCGTGTGTGTGGTGGTGGCGTGTGTCTGTATCCGAACAGATTCTACAGCTGTACTTAAGATAAGAGGCCAAAAAAAAGTGTAGATCACCATTTCATTGAAATGCCTTTTCTCGGCTTTGGCCACCATGCGTGCGGCCAATTCCCACCATGTGTCAATGTGCAAAGGGTCTGGTAAGGCTTGGGTGTGTTGCTGTCAAAGTGTTCCCATGTCAAAACTTGGTTCCATACCGCCTTAGCAAATCTGCATAAGGGGGAGAGGTGCAGGCCGGTTTCTAGAGGTCTGTCGCACAGGACACAGTGTTCCTGGTGAGGCCATCCTCTTTTCTGCAAATTATCTGCTTTTAGATTTTTTTCCTGAACGAGTATCCAAGCAAAGCTTTGCATTTGTTTTCCACGTGTGCTTTCCATATGTGGTTGTATCAGAATCTTCCATAGGAGAAGCTGAACGGGATCCAGTACGCTGATCGGGTGGAGTAGCAGCCATCGGCCATCTATTTCCAAGCAATCATGTCACAGACCCCTAGGGACAGCCGGATGTTTTGAATTCTTACCCAAAGGGAGACGAACTCTTCGATTTGAGTAGCAGTGGTGATCTTACCCTTGAGGGAGCGTATCTTTTGGAGTTCTTGCTGGACCGGTTTATTTTTTCTCTTGATGAGTTGGAATAGGTGGGGCGCAAGGTTTCTGGGTGACTACCCTAGAGCCAGTTGTTGTGCCAGAAGCAAGTTTTCTTGCCGTCACCAATTGTGACTGTTGTTGATGCGTTGAAGAGTAGTTGGTCGGCCTCATTGCAGGGAAGTTTGGAACCCATCCATGGTTTGGATTCATACACCCATTCCTGCCAAAGCCATCAGAGGTGAAGCGCTCTTCCAAATCTTTCTAGGTCGGGCACCCCTAAGCCCCCAAGCTCCTTGGGCTTGGTGGCCATTGGCCAGTTAACTAGGCAGTGGCCGCCATTTTGCATTTTCATCTCCTTTCTAGAAGAAGGTATCATCTGATTTTATCTATTTTCTTCCTTGCCCATGTGGCCAAAGGAAACACTGTGAGGTGGTAATTAGGCATGGAAGATAGGACGGAAGAGACGAGCATGAGGCGGCCTACTCTGTTTAGCCATCTCCCCTTCCAGGCGGGCAACCTCTGTCCAATGCGCTCGATGAGGGGTTGCACGCGGACTTTTTGCAGAGATCTGGTGTGGAGTTGCAATCCCAAGTATTGGCAGGGGAAGGTGCCCCTGATTCCGACGAAGGAGGCTAGCACGTGGTCGAGGTCCATATGTTCGCATCCAATCGGGTGTATGGAATTTTTTTGCAGATTTATGTGTAGTCCCAAAAATCCCTCAAAGGCTTCGAGAATTGTCTTGACTGCTGTCACGCCCTACATTAAAGGATTGATGAAGATGGCTACGTCATCTGTGTACATGGAGGTTCTCCACCTGGCTGTTGACAGAGGTAGCGGGGTGAGGATCCCATGCTGCGTCGCTAAGTCGAGCAGACGTTGCAGTGGGTCCATTGCTAGAATGAAGAGTATGGGCGAGAGTGGGTGACCCTGTCGGACCCCTCTGCCGTGGCTGAATCTTCAACCGTGCTATCCATTGAGTATAGCTCTTGAAGTGGCCATGCAAAAGAGGATGGACACCCATTCGCGCCAACATAGTCCAAAGCCTAGTGCCTGCAACACCTGTAGTAGGTAGCTCTAGTTGACGATGTCAAACGCTTTGTGGATGTCGAGCTTCATGAAGAGGGCCAGCATTTTCAGCTTGTGCAATCTTCTTGTAGTGCTCTGGATATACAAGAAGTTGTCATGGATGCTTCTCTTCTTTATGAAAGCGCTTTGACAGTTTGAGACCAAGGAATCCAATAGGGGTGCAAGCCTATTTGCCAGGAGTTTGGATAAGATCTTTGCAACACTGTGGATGAGGCTGATGGGCTTGAAATCCTTGACTCTTAGTGCATCCATCTTTTTTGGGAGCAAGACGATGTTCGCTGAGTTAAGCAGTTCAAAGCCTTGGGAGTTCATTGCGAATAGACTGTTTATGGGGTCCGTCACATCATCTTTGATGATCCCCCAACAAGATTTGAAAAAAGCCCCGGTGAAACCATCTAGACCCGAAGCTTTGTCCGACGGCATGGAGTTTATTGTGTCTCTGATCTCCTCTTGAGTGAAAGGTGCCTCTAGCTCCAAAAGGTCTCGTTGGGTGTACCCAAGGGAGTGCCAATTGATGCTAGTGGGTCTGGGGTTCGTGGAGTCAATGTGGTCCCTAAAGTATTCTCCAATTAACTTCGCTTTGGCCTCATGAGTGAGCGCCACTCATCCATTTGTGTGCAAACAATGGATGTAGTTTTTCCTTAGCCTCGCACTAGCCCGGATATGGAAGAATTTTGTGTTGGCATCTCTGCAGCGGATGTAGGTGAGCCTAGACTTTTGCCTGATTCTTGATTTTTCAATTGCTGCCAAGCTGGTGCTGCAGGCTTTGAAACACCGGCGTAGTTCGGGTTCTTGGTTCGTGAGCATTCTGTGTTCTTGTGCTACTTCCAGTTGTAGCAGGACTTCTTTTACTAGTCACTACTGGAGATGGCCTCTTTGCCGAGGGCCTGAGGCCCTCGGCAAAGGCCCATTAACCCTCGGCAAAGGCTTTGCCGAGGGCGGCCCTCGGCAAAGAGCTCTCGGGGAATTTTGAGTCGGCGAAGAGGGTCTTTGCCGAGGGCCCTTTATCGGGCACTCGGCAAAGCCTTTGCCGAGGGCTGGAGCGGCACTCGGCAAAGAAAAGCAGCCGTCACGGCGCCGGCGCCTGGGACGGACTCTTTGCCGAGGGCTGTCTCCGGGGGCCCTCGGCAAAGAATTATTCTTTTTTTAAAAAAAAATCTTTGCCGAGGGCCTCCAACCATGCTGAGGGCTCCTGGGGCTGGCCCTCGGCAAAGACCCCCTTTGCCGAGTGCCCGAGATCTAGCCCTCGGCAAACCCAGAAGCCCTCGGCAAAGAGGACGCCTCCGGTAGTGAGTGCTAGCTGCAGTTTGTTGTCTACAATTTTCCCTCTTTTCCATCTCTTGATATCTTTGGTAACACATGCTAGCTTGATGTGTAGGTGATTTAAAGGTAGTGCGGAGTGGACTTGCTTGCTCCACTAGATCTGAACGAGCTCATGGAACCCTTGCACGCGAATCCAAAAGCTTTCAAACCGAAAGGAGGAGTTTTGATGGTGGACAATCTCTCCCTGCAGGAGTAGTGTGGTGCGGTCCGACATGAGGGACGGCAGCGAGTGGAGGAGGCAGGCCAAAAAGAGTAGATCCTATTCCGAGGTGCACAAGAGCCTATCGATTCTAGTTAGAGTCCGGTTGGTTTGCTTGTTGCTCCATATAAAACGACAACCGTTCAGCTTGATCTCTTTAAGGTGCAAGTCATCTATCATCGCCTTGAACGAGCCTATCAGGCGCCGGTTTAGGTTGGAATTGTTTTTGTCCTCCGCTTGGTAGATAAGGTTGAAATCTCCTAGGATAAGCCGTCTTCTATGGTCGGGTGCAGGGATGCTTTTTTAGTTCATGGTGGAACTGAAGCTTCGCTGCATCCCCTTGTGGCCCTTACACGACCGTGATTTGCCATTGGATTTTGTCCGCCGTCATTGTGATCGTCGCATTAAGGGCATTTGCCGAGGGTTGGATGTCTAAGAGATCGAAGTAGTCCTCATTTACAACCAGAAGGATGCCGCCCCTAGTTTGCACGGCCAGCAACATAGCAAAGGAGTTAGCAAATTTTGTTCCTACTGTGCGTTTCATTACATGTCGATCAAATGCAGTTTTGTTTCTTGTAGACAGACGACGGTGGCACCGGTATCTTTAACGAGCTTGTTGACTGCGTCTTGCCTTGCGCCGTCATTCAAACCTCTCATGTTCCAGTTAAGTATTTGACAGTTACGTTGTGCCATTAAAACAAAGGAGAGGACCCTGATTTAGCATAGCTGCCATGGCCACGAAGCGTTGAGCAAAAGTAGAAGTTTCGTGGATGGTAACAAAGCTTGAATTTGAGGGCAAAAGAGCATGGAGGAGCTGGATCTAGCCGGCCAGGTTGAAGGCCAATGGCTACCGGCGTGGAGGAGCAGGGCATGGAGACATAGCCAAAACAAGTGTGGCTACGACGATGAACTAAAGGGCAAACAAGCTCCCAGATCAGTGACGGTGGTGACTTAATTAAGGCCTCTGGCTGTCACCCCGGGTGACCATAAGGATGGCGAGCGCTGACCGTTACCGATGGACTTACCATTGCAGGTCTTTGGTGAATACATTGGGGCTAACATGGGTACACAAAATGGGACCTTGGAGTTGGCCGCTCTAGGCGCGGGGATCGTCCGTCACTGCGGCATCATCCAGGACGCAAAGGGCCATCACTGCCCTCACCATTGGGTCAGTGAGCGGTCCCCTGAAGAGACCAACATAGCACAGAAACAGGTCATCGGAGGTGGAGTTGTCATCGTCTAGGATGCCCAACCGCTTCATGAGCACCTGGCGCGCTCTGGGCTGGGCGTCACCTCTGGGCCACTACATGGATGTGCCCGGTCCTGTGAATTTAGTGACACGGAGCGGAGCTAGAAAAATGAGCCCGTCTTTAATATAACTCTAATAATATAATGATGTTTTAAATAAATATAATATATTATTTTTTTCTTCTTGTGATTGTATGAAGTCTTCTATCCCTTTCTTCTTTTTTGTTTTCTTACTTCCACGTGCATGCTTTTTGGGCAACATGAGTTTACTATAAATTTATAAACTAGAAAGTAATTTAAGAAAATTATACAATACTCAATTTAGTTTAGGAATTTCAGAAAATTCAATGTGGTACTAAACATGCGTGCTACACCGATAAGGGATTCCTAAATCCCAAATCTAAAGAATATATACTTGACATACATACACAAGCACAATACACAAGCACAATCAAGGGGCTTAGGGGCAATTTCTTACCTGCGTTGCGTCCGTACGTACGCAGACCGGGAACTGAGAGTGGGCCGGCGGCCGGTCGCTGGTTCTAGTTGTTGCCGCGAGCACGCGATGCCGACGCACCACCGCGCACGCGCAGTCTCACAGAGTCGGGAGGTCGCAGCGAGGAAGAAGGCAGTCGCAGCCGCACGGCGGAAGTGCAGAACGCGGAGTCGCCGATGCGGAAGCCAATTAGCTGAATCGACGCGAGGGAAGACAAATTGGCAGCCACGTACATGCCTTTCTAGCTTGCTGGGCTCTAGCTTTGGGGCCATAGAATACCTACTTACGTATCTGGGGTCAGGCCCCTTAGCAGCGGCGAATCTAGACTAAACTGCTGCCAGGGTCGCACAGATTCATGAACTCAATTTGATGGGGTCGTAGCTGGCCGGAATACGCGAGGTTCCACTGATTCGTACAAAGTTATCGGGGTCGCATGACCCCGACACATATGCACTGGCTTCGCCGCTGCCCTTAGCGTCGAGGGCCCTGTTCGGCCGCACGGCTCGAACCCCCCCCTCCCCCCCCCCCCCCCCCCCCCCCCCCCCCCCAAGGCTCGGCCTGTGGATGTGATGCACACGCTCCTGCATCTCGGTGCCCCTGCAGTCTTGCATTGTAGAGGCAGGGTGGATCGACGCTGTGGCACTTGCAGTAGTGATGAAGGCAGGGGGTGCGACAACGCCTCGACGAACGTGGCCGCTATGTTCCCTGTGTCTCGCGTGATTCCTCACGAGCGTTGGTCAGCGTCGGCGTAGCGGCCTCCTGACCCTGGGTCACCATGGCCGGTCTGGCGGTCGCATAGCCCTGACATGGCCTGGGGTTGCCTGGCCCCCGACGTCGACACCGGACGTAGACGACACCGGGCCTGAAGCGCTCCACCCGCGCACGCGTCGCCGAGGTGTTCGGCATAAGAGGCCTCAGGCGTGGCGATGACTGGTTTGCTCGTGGCGTGATGACGACTTCCAGCAAGGGCTCCACAATGTTCTCTGCAGGTGATGAGAACTACATGGTTTCCCCGTCGGGTTGTGGGAATTCCCTGCATGACAAAGGAGGATCAGGGGAGCCGTAGTCCTGTTGAGTTATGAAGCATGTCGACGCCAGTGGATTTGGGGACCCCATTGGTGATGTCAAAGGAGCACCTTGGGTTCCAGCGTTCTTGCGCTTCTGGAGTGGGCTGCCTTGGCGCGGAGTGAGTCGGTGAGCGCTTCCTTCCTCCACTGCATCGATGGCTGCTGCCATGCTCGCGGCTAAGTCCATGGTCTTTCAGTGACGGGATGCCTGGGTAGTCTGCGGTGTTGCTGGCGGCAAGCGTAGGGCTAGAACCCCTTCTTTCGGGTGGGCGTTGCGTGACTCGTGGTAGCGCCCAGCATGTTCGCCACGGGACTCGGAGCCCCACGCTCGTGGGGAGCTCTTAGCGAGGTGGAGCGGTACCGGTTCCAAGGTTTTTATTTTTGGAAATTAAAATTTATCGGGGGTCACAGATAAAGAGGATAAACATGATATATCGGAAATATTGGACTAAATTCAAATAAAATTTAATTTGAATTTAAATAAATTTAAACAAAATTTGTACGAAAAAGATAGATATTTTCTTATCGGCACCTACGGATAAAGATGATATATCGGAAATATCAGGAAATTTCGGCCGATATTGAAACCATGACCGGTTCATGTGTGGTACGGAACTGCATCGACATGTCGGCGATGATCACTAGTTGTAGAGGATCTATCGTGTCACCTGCCATGCCTAGACTCTGAGCACTCCCGCTCGCGATCCCTGGTCGACGTCCGGGATAGGCTGCAGAAGAGCCTGAAGCCCTAATTGCAGCTCTTGTCGTCGCGGCGTCTGCATCATCATCATCATCATCGTCCTTGCGTCGGTGGGCCCTGGTGTCCGGTGGTGCCGGGTCATGTCGGTCACATGGGGCGCGCTTGTCGTCTATGACGCCGTAATGCCGCTTCAACTCCTGGGTCGTGGATTGGTTGTAGTCGTCAGGCCGGCGGGAACTCGATAAGGTCGAGCTAGACGATGATCTTGAGGGTGAGTCATCTTCCCTTGGGCGGGGTCACGCCACCGTGTAGCATCACCGAGTTACCTATCAATGTGAGTCAAGTTACCTTGGGGATGTCGAAGGGGTTGTGCGTCCATGCCCATAGACACAGGGCTCTGGTGTCGTCGCGGCGCAGGTAGCGTGAGTCCACGTAGTCAAGGTCACTGGCCCTCGCAACTACGTGCATGATGATGCTCTCGTTGTAGGCGTGGGCGGGGATTCCCTCAAGGCAGACACAGACGTGGTAATGGAGGTCGCAATGGTCACCGTAGGGGAGCATGCGCCAGGGCTTGATGCGGATGTCGAGACTGCCAACGGGGAGTTGCTCCATGGCCACTGCCGCATCACGGTGATGTGGAAACATGAAGTCGATGAGGAAGTCTTCCGATCGATGGTGCACCACCTTGATGTCGGACTGCCTGACGCCAAGCCGAGAGCAGAAAGCCTTCTTGGGGCTTTCTAGGCCGACATCATCTCGGTCCCTGCACAAACAAGCCACCACGACGTAGGAGGATAGGCGTGCCAGCTCTTCTTCCATGGTTCCATTGGACGCAGCAACCGCCGAGGTTTCTTCCGGCCGCAGGGTCAGGTCACTCGGCTGCACCATGGCAGGGCGAGGGAGCTCAGGGGAAGTTCACAGCGTCAAGAGGTGGTGGCCTCGGCTGCTGAGTAGGCAGAGGCTTTGGACGCTGCTGGACTGTGGACCTGCACTCTCGAGCTTTATGGCCAATGCGTCCGCAGCGCAGGCAGCGCACAGGCTCTCTATAGGTGGACACGAAGTGCCCTCTAGTGAGGCAGCGGAGGCATTTACCTTGGAGGAGCACAGTAATGCTGGGGCGAGGCGGTGGCGTGTGGGCCGCTGAGCGCCTTGAATCCGCCAGGGCGATCAAAATGGCGCCACCAACGTCTCAGGAAAACCCGAGACCATCCATTTTCATCCCGTACGACACCATGACCTCCTGTCTTGTCGAGGTAGCCTTGGGATTTGGGAAGGGGCGTCGCCATTAGTGGTGTGGCCGGAGCAGCCACAGGCATCAGTATCCAGGTCTCGCTCGGGCCCACGGCCGGCACGCCGACTGTAGCGGATCTGAGGCAGGATTTGAGGGGATGTAGGCAGGGGTGGAGTTGTGGTGGTCGGTGGATGGGTGGTGAGCTGGGGATGGCGGATTGAATGAGAAGCTGACTCTCCTCTGGGCGTCTAGAGTAGGCGCCGGGGGAGGAAAGCCATCGATGGGGACGTGGATTGTGCCTAGCATGATGGACCGAAGGCGCGGGCGCCGTGCGGGAGAGGGCAAGATGGAGCGTCCTCTTCGGCTTGAGGAAGTGTTGGCATTTTTAAACGTCGCCACCAAGAATGGAGTCCATCCCCGGCAATGACCCCAGGAACGCCTTGGTGTTAGTTCTTAACGTTTACAGAAAAGATTTCGCAAGCACACAGAATTATTGTTGTAGCATTTCATCCGGAAGTATTTCAAGATATCGTTCATTTATATTTTCCCAAATGAAGGCATGGTATAAAGATTCTAGTACGGATATGAACAAGATGACATGCTTGTATAATGAACCAAAGTTCATAGCAGGGGTAAAACAGTTGTTGTAGAGATAGTGTGACACACATCTGGATCTACCTTAAGGATAAACGAGAGTAGAAAGAATAAGAATAAAGGAATGTTTCCAAGCAGGAAGCAGGCATATCCTAATACAGTTATGCAAAGAACAGCTAGTATACATACATACATGGTTAGGAACTAGCTCTAAGCATGAAATGGGTCGGGAGACCTCCGAGTACTGGTCTGCTAGCAACCTCATGAGGCAATTTACGTGGGGAATTACAAGGGACGGACAAGGCTGTCACCACCTACCGCCTACCCCTCAACTGTGGAGTATGAAATGCATCCGCTGGTCCCTATGTATCAGAACACCACGCTCATGTACAAAGAAAACTACCCATATCCCCCTGGGACTCTAACCCTACGGATTGACAAGTAAGGACATGGGCAAGCCCGAAGGCACGACGATCCGCCACCTCAACTTTAGCTCTAATTCTAACCATATATGTTGTATGAACGATTAAGCATAAAGTTCTATATGCTAAACATGTAACATAAGAACTTTGCTCTAGTTCATAAGCATAACTATATTGATAAGTAGAGGGCAAGAACATATTGAACTCAAATATATTTCTCATACCAAAAGTTGCCAAGATGTTCAAGCCTCTCCAAGGAAGCTTTGCCTAGCTCAACTACTAAAAGGTAAAAATACAAAGGTGGAAGGGAGAGGTAACTCCAAATGGTGTGTGTTGAGAGGGGGCTCTCCCCCTTCTTATATACTACTCTAATGACGGTTTGGGTGACGAATATGCGGGGGGATCTTTCCCAAACCGCCTCCTAAGAGCTTATTCGGTTATTCTCAACCCGAAAGGATTGGATGGGATTGAAAGGAATTGAAGAGGATTTTGATTTGTAGAGGATAAAATTCCCTTTAATCCCCTTGGATTGGGGATTAGCCAAACAAGCCATAAGGAATGAGACAAGGTCCAGGCTGGCAGCCTACACTGAGGTGAGGAAAAGAAAAGGAGATGGGTTGGCCCGTTATTTAAGGGTTTGTCCTCATTAGATTATTTAATGAGTTTTTTGTGTTTTCACTACAACAAAAATAATTTTCGCCACTGATATTTTTACTATCACTATCAGATTTATTAAAACCGTTGGTGATGCTGGTTTAATTGTTGGTTTTTCTCCCAAATCAATAGTGAAAATAATTTATTAAACGCTAGCCACGCATCGTGATCATCGCGCTGCCGATCTATTAGTACAAAGCAGGATACCTAGGCGATGAGCAAAGAATCACTACTGAAAACAGAGCCTTTGCCGAGTGCAAACTACTTTGAGCACTCGGCAAACACCTTCTTTGCCGAGTGCCGCACTCGGCAAAGAATTGCACTCGGCAAAAAAAGGCACTCGGCAAAGGACTTCTTTGCCGAGTGCCAGACTCTCGGTAAAAGCGCGGCACTCGGCATAGGCTGCCCCGTGTAACGGTGTTCGGCCACGTCCTTCTTTGCCGAGTGCCTGCTGTTAGGCATTCGGCAAAGTTTTTTTTAGAAAATACTTTGTCGAGTGCCCCTGACACGGCACTCGGCAAAGATTTAATTTTTTTTTGAAATGCCTTTGCCGAGTATCCCAGATCTAGCACTCGGCAAAGTTTTTTTTTTGGAAAATACTTTGCCGAGTGCCCCTGACACGGCACTCGGCAAAGATTTAATTTTTTTAAATGTCTTTGCCGAGTGCCTCTGTGGAAGCACTTGGCAAAGCGGAAATTTCTAAAAAAATAAAAAATCCTCTTTGCCGAGCGCCTTATTCTTGGCACTCGGCAAAGACCCCCTTTGCCGAGTGCCATGCCCCGGCACTCGGCAAAGTTTTTTTATTTTTTTTTGTTTTTCGCCTCCAAATTTTTTGTGTAGCCCTTTTAAAGTACCAGGAACTCCTAATTAGAATTTGGGGAATTTGGGGATTTTTTTGGCTTTTTGATATATTTAGTTACTTTAGCACAAAAAATTTGGAGGCCAAAAACAAAAAAAATAAAAAAACTTTGCCGAGTGCCGGGGCATGGCACTTGGCAAAGGGGGTCTTTGCCGAGTGGCAAGAATAAGGCGCTCGGCAAAGAGGATTTTTTATTTTTTTTAGAAATTTCCTCTTTGCCGAGTGCCGGGCACTCGGCAAAGACATTTTAAAAAAAATAAATCTTTGCCGAGTGCCGTGTCAGGGGCACTCGGCAAAGTATTTTCCAAAAAAAATACTTTGCCAAGTGCTAGATCTGGGACACTCAGCAAAGACATTTCAAAAAAATAAATCTTTGCCGAGTGCCGTGTCAGGGGCACTCGACAAAGTATTTTTCAAAAAAAACTTTGCCGAGTGCCTCCCTGATCCGGCACTCGGCAAAGGGCGGGTGGGTGCACTTAATTGATTTCGGTCGGCCGGGCAGTCCAAGCAGACAGCCAGCTAGCTCCCATGCCCACGCCGGCCCGCCCGCACCCCCGCGCCGCTGCGCCGCCATCTGCGCCCACGCCGACCCACCCCCGCCCCCGCGCCGCGCGCCGCCCTCCGCGCTTACGCCGGCCCGCCCCCACGCCCACGCCGGCCCGCCCCCACGCCGCGCGCCGCCATCCGTGCCCCCGCTGGCCTGCCCCCGCCCCCGCACCGCGCGCCGCCCTCTGTGGCCACGCCAGCCCGGCCCGGCCCCCGAGCCACGCGCCGCCCTCCCCTCCCTATGCGCCGCGCCCACGGCCGCCCCCAGGCCCGCCAGCCACTAGGCCGCGCACCGGTGCCTGCCCCCGCCCACCCCTTCCAGCCGGCCCGCCAACGCCGAGGAGCCGGCCCTGCCCCCGGCCTTGCCCCGTGGACTGCCCGCCCCGACGCCGCCCGTGCCCGATACCGTTCCCGACTTCAGCAAGCCCGACCCCGACGCCGCCCACCCCTACCCCGGCGCCCATTAGGTATGCCCTCTCTCTTGTTGTTGTCGTGGTAGTGATAGTTGTAGTAGTAGTGCTAGTGGTAGTAGTAGTAGTAGAACTAGTGGTAGTAGTAGAACTAGTGGTAGTAGTAGTAGCAATAGTGGTAGTAGTAGTAGTAGCAATAGTGGAAGTAGTAGTAGAAGTAGTGGTACTACTTGGATATATTCTTCTGCATGGATTGATATCCAAACTACATGGCTTCTCTTGAGACATATGTGCTTGTCGGCCATCGTGCCGCTATTTTTTGCAGGTTTTGGAAACCTCACCGTGCAGGGGAGGTTTTGCCGATTTTTTTTAAATGATAGTACATTGTTCCATTTTTGTAGAGAAGAGCCCGTCGGAGCAGAGTCCGAGTTCCCGTCGCCGTGCTGGTCTGCCTGCACCGCATCGCCTCACCACTGCACTGACCCACCACGGCCCCGCTAGCCTAACTCTGCCGCCACCCTAGGTATAACCCCTCTTTCCGTATCATGGTCATAGATCGCGTAACCCAGTTAGGCATCTCCTGTTCGAAAGAGATACGGTTGGAGGTATGCAGATCTTTGCATATCTATGACCGTATCTGTTTCGGATTGTCCACGTTTTTTGGATAGCCCACGGATGCGTAGATGGGTTAGTTTCCATGGTCTGCTCTGGTCCGAGACAGAGTTTCGGCATCACCTCCCTATTGTTCTCCGGATACGCACTCTTCTTTGGCAGGACGTGTATCTGGAGAATAGTGGGGAGGTGCTGCCAAAATTCTATCTTGGATAGGAGTAGAGCATGGAAACTAACCTCATCTACGCATCTATGGGTGGGATTAGGACCTATCCTCACCTATTAGACAGTAGGAACACCATGTAGATGCAATTGATGGTTACACTACTCGTTGATACATATGTTAGAGGATGGATGACTGTCAGTGGATGTACACGAGCCGGAGAAGTCAGAGTGATTACACCACGGAATGGATGAACAAGACCGATGCTTTCTTGAACAGTGCATTTGGCAAGGCTACTAAATGACATTGCCTAGTTTTGTGTCCCTGCAGCAAATGTGGAAACAGGAGAAGGGTAAATAAGGTGGAAATGGGTAAACATCTTGTGAAGAATGGATTTATGCCGGACTACACCTAGTGGGTCCACCATGGTGAAGCCCATCGTATGAGAGAGGAGGTGGTGAGACCATAGGTGGAGGCTTTTGATGCTGATGCCGGGGTAGCAGACATGTTAGATGACTTTCACCAAGGACAGTTCGATGAGGGACATGAGAAGGAGGAGATGGAGGCAGCCGCACAGGCGTTCTATGACATGATGGACTCGGCATAGAAACCCCTTCACGATCGGTCAACGGTGTCTCAACTGGATGCCATTGGATGCTTAATGGGGTTAAAGTCCGAGTTAAACTTGAGTTGACCTGACTTCGATAAGATGTTGGCCGTGATTGGCACCCTGCTTTCGGAGGGCCACATTCTGCCAAAGAGCATGTACGAGTCACAGAAACTCCTTCGTGCACTTAAGATGCCGTATGAGCAGATACATGCTTGTCCGAAGGGGGTGCGTCCTATTTAGGAAAGAACACGAGCATGCAAAGTTCTATCCAAAGTGTAAATCCTCCAGGTACCTGGAGGTAGACTCTGATGATGGCCAGAAGAGGCAACTTATGATCCCCGTAAAAATCCTATGGTACCTTCCGTTCCTATCAAGGATCCAATGGCTATACATGACCAAGGAATCCGTGAAACAGATGACATGGCACAAAAATGGCAAACTGTACAATCCTGACAAGATGGTACATCCATCCGATGGTGAAGCTTGGATCCGCTTTAATGACAAACATCGTGACAAAGCAGATGAGGCTCGTAATGTATGTGTCACGCTGGCAACAGATGGGTTCAATCCTTATGGAATGATGGCTGCCCCATACACATGTTGGCCCGTCTTCGTTATCCCCCTTAATCTCCCCCCCCCCCGGTGTCTCCTTTCAACGACATAACGTATTCTTATCGTTGATAATTCCTGGACACCCAAGGAGTAATATGGGTGTGTTCATGGAGCCCGTGATTGATGAATTGGTTCGTGCTTGGGACGAAGGGGTATGGACATACGATCGAGCTACAAAGATAGCCTTCAAAATGCACGTTTGGTACCACTACTCCCTGCATGACTTCCTGGCGTATGGGATATTCTGCGCCTGGTGTGTTCACGGGAAGTTCCCATGTCCAATATGCAAGGAAGGTGTGAGGTTCATTTGGTTGCAGAAGGGTGGCAAGTATTTGTCGTTCGACAGACATCGTCAATTCCTACCTCTTGACCATCCATTCAGACAAGACATCAATAACTTTATGAAAGGTGTCAAAGTGACAAACCCTGCACCACGGATGATGACTGGTGCCGAGGTTCATGCTCAGATAGATGCTCTCATGCCCAATGAAGAAGGTGGTTTTGTGGGATATGGTGAGCAACATATGTGGACTCATATCTCGGGCATGACGAGGCTCCCCTATTTTGCTGACCTTCTTCTGCCACATAATATTGATGTAATGCACACTGAAAAGAATGTCGCCGAGGCACTTTGGGCAACACTCATGGACACTAAAAAGTCTAAGGACAACCCTAAGGCTAGAGTGGACCTGGCAACGTTGTGCGATAGACCAAATCAAGAGATGCAGCCTCCTAGTCATGGCAAGACCTAGAGAAGGCCTAAGGCCGATTTCGTCTTGAAAAAGGACCAAAGAAGGGAAGTACTTGAATGGATCCATACGCTAATGTTCCCTAATGGGTATGCAGCGAATCTAAAGAGGGGAGTGAACTTAGGCACTCTGCGAGTCAACAGGATGAAGAGTCATGACTACCACATATGGATTGAGTGGCTTCTTCCGGTAATGGTTCGAGGCTATGTCCCGGAGCATGTCTGGCAAGTGCTGGCAGAGTTGAGCTACTTATTCCGCCAGCTTTGTGCCAAGGAGCTCTCTCGGACCGTCATTGATGACTTGGAAAAAGCGACACCCATGTTGCTCTGTATGTTAGAGAAGATCTTTCCACCCGGTTGTTTCTTGCCGATCTAGCATTTGATTGTGCACCTCCCATACGAGGCACGGATGGGGGGCCCATGCATGACCGTTGGTGCTATCCAATCGAGAGATGTCTGAAGACTCTTCGCAAAAAATGTAGAAATAAAGCCAAAGCTCATTGAGGCATACATTCTAGAGGAGGTGTCGAACTTCACAGAGAAACACTACACTGAGAACCTTCCTAGCGTTTATAATCCACCCCCTCGTTATAATGCTGGCGAAAATGAATCGAACCTCAGCCTTTTCCAAGGGCAACTCGGAAGCGCAAGTGCATCGACCACTAAGCAATTGAAAAATGAAGAGTGGCGCAGTATCATGCTATATGTGTTGACCAACCTTGTCGAGGTGCAGCCGTTTATTGGGTAAGTTCTGAACGAACTTGTTTCATTTCGCCGTATGTCCTTGTTTCTTTGTCCAACCCCCTTGTTTCTCGTTGGTACAGGGAATTTCTTCGTTAATCCTGGCATGGATCAAGGCAACCTACTCCAGCAAAAAAATGATACCCTTCTTTCACGGGGTGCGGGACCAGAGAGCCCCGATTTCATTTGTTGGTTCAAACAAAAAGCCTAAACTGATACGCCTATAAGTGACGAGCTGAGACAGGTTGCAAACGGCTGTGCCATTAGGGTTAAGTCATTTACCGGTTATGGCGTGAATGGATATCGTTTTCACACAGCAAGCTACGAGCAGAGTCGGCCCAATCGAAAAACCACAAACAACGGAGTTGTTACGCCCGGCACTGATGGACTCGACTATTATGGAAGAATTAAAGAAATCTATGAACTATCATTCTATGGTTCCAAACCTCTTACTCCTGTTATATTCAAATGCCACTGGTTTCATCCTGGTGTAACAAGACGGACCCCTAAGCTTGGGCTAGTCGAGATTCGACAGGATTCCGTCTATCTAGAAAAAGATGTCTACATTGTGGCTCAACAGGCCATCCAGGTTTATTATATGTCATATGCGTGCAAAGACGCTGAACATCTTAAGGGTTGGTCTATTGTGCACAAGGTATCGCCACACGGTAAACTACCTGTCCCAAACAATGAAGATTACAACTTCAACCCAAACACATATGATGGAGAGTTCTATCAAGAAGAGGAGCTACAAGGGAGGTTTGACACAGACTTAACCGAAGAGATAGGAATGGAAGTAGACAATGAAAGGGATGATGACGAGGACACTAGAGACGTGGTGCGAAATTTGAAGGACATACAAATGCTTGAGCGATTACGTTTAGGCAATGACAATGAAGACAACATTCCTCCTTTGGATAGTGTTGATGAGTTGGACAATGTTGATAGTGATGATGAGACCTATGATCCAGCTAATCTCAATCATGAAGATTATTTCTAATACATGTAATACTATGTTTTTTGTAATTATGTTTTGTTCATTTTTGCATATATTTCTAATACATATATTACTATGTTTTTTGTAATTATGTTTTGTTCATTTTTGCACGTATGTTTTGTAATACATGTATTACTATGTTTTTCTAATACATCTTGTTTTTCTTTTTTATTGCAGGTGATTGAACAAAGATGGCGGGCAACCGTCATAGGTCCATGAACTTGATTTACCAAAGACCACGCCGGCTGCAGGAGGAGGCGGAGGGTGCGGCGGAGGGATCGGACAGGAGGAGGAGGAGGACCGCCAGCCGCAGGAGGGGGCCGTCTCCTCCCACGCCGCGTGAGGAGGAGCTGGAGGAGGAGGTGGCGCCCGTGGACGAGTTGGACGAGGAGTTAATTTGGTAGATAGACGACGAGGAGGAGGAGGGGGAGGCGGTAGGCACAGGTTCCACTTCCTCCAACTCCTCTTCGAGTGTCTACTTGCGAGGTCCCGTGAGCCTCCCATAGGTTCTGCTTCCTCACCAACACCCAGTGATTCGCCCCGAAGGGCAAAAGTAAGTAACTTTATATGTTATCACCACTACTTCATATGATATGATGAAAAAAAACTAATAATTTTTCTTAATCACTTGTGCAGGAACTGGGTGGTTGTGTCAGGTGGTAGCGCACAGCTAGTCAACGGCATCCTGGGTCTTCTGTGCAGGCAACACTTCCCCGACATTGTCATGTACGCATCGAAGATGGAGCCAGCCTACTCGTTTGACCACTACGCCGTCGCCCCCGATGCGGAGTACCCGAACAAGGCGGCGCGGGTGAAGGCAGAGTTTTGGGTAAGTCTCCCTCGCACAACATTGCTCAATACGTCGCATTCATTGGACTTTTCTTGAAATAATGAATGGACACATCGCTTTTGTATGCAGACTTATTACAGATGCGAGGAGGGATTTGAGGCCAGGGCGGAGCATGTGACTACCAAAGCCTGTAAAAAACTCGTCACCAACATGCATCACGAGGTGCGTATCTAGGCCATCGTAACCTACTACGGGTCGAAGCATGGAGAGAGGAAAACCAAAAAAGACGCAAAAGAGATGCAGCTGACCCGGGAGTAGTACCTTGAGGTAAATGAAGAACATCAATATTGATTTCCTGGTGGTGCCAAGCGTATCCCGAGTGCTGGGCGATGATGGTGGAGAGGTGGTTCACGGAGGAGTACCTCAAGATGCACAGGGATGCCCGGGACCATCATTTGCAGATGCAAGGTCCAGCACACCATCAAGGCAGCCACAGCCTCGTTGGATACAAACAAGCATGGGTACATGAATTCATTTATCTATTGTGACGCTCAGTTCTGCCTGATTTCTAATCATCGTGCTGTCTTTCTCGCAGTCGGCGTCACATAGTGGCTAGGCTTGCTCGGACTTCCAGGCATGGTGTGTGGCCCACAAGGGCAAGGCGACGTCCGGCGTCTCCTTCAACCTGGAGGACCCACCCGAGGCATGCACGAACCCGAGCGTCCACTCCCGCATCAGTGAGTACACTGAGGTGGCGAGGTCGCTCCATGGGTCAGACCATGATCCGAGCACCCAGGACATCGATGGAGAGGCCGTCATGAGGGCGGGGCAAGGCAAGAAGCATGGGCAGTTCTGGCTTGGCGACAGCGTCATCGACACGGCCTCTACTCCCTCTCTCTCCTAGATCCGAGCACGGAGCACGAGCGAGAGCTCGGCCATTCGCACACGGCCGACCGTGGCACAGCACCGGTCGACGCACTCGAGGTTATTCCTGTTTTACTCATCATACATTGATCTTTACACACCTTAATTAGCTTTGCATTACTGAAACATTGGAGTGAAATATTGCAGGCCTGACTGGAACAAGAAACGAGGCAATGTCAGGAGCTGGCGGCCCAGCTGGACGCCGAGCGGACCGAGCGGCAGGCCCAGGCGCAAAGGCTGACGGACATTACGGAGTTCCTACAAGGGCTTGGGCTACGTGTGGGCTTCTCTCTGCCTGCTGGGCTGTTGGTTCCACCTCCGCCTCCCCGTCCTACAGCTGCAGCTACTCCTGTGAGTATGAAAGTTTTTACTTTTGCTTGTGCTTTGCTTGTATGGCCTCTACCTTCCTAAATTAGCTATCCAAATAATCTTGTCTCACATGCAATCTTTACTCCTTTGTGTAGTCTCCATCTGACGGTGGTTCGAATAATCCACCTCATGCACCTCCGAATGATAGAGCTGGGCCTTCACCACAGTCGCAGTGGCCGAGATGAGTGCACGTTGTATTTTTTTATTTGTTGTTCACTTGGTGATGGACTTGTGATATACTTGTGATGCACTTGTGGACTTTGATGGACTTGTGGATTTATTTGGATGGACTTGAGCACTTATTATTATATATGTGATATATATTGTGATGGATGTGATATGTGCGAATGAATGTGTGGATGGATGAGATATATATGCGATGGATGAGATATATATGTGATGGATGAGATATATATGTGATAAATGAGATATATATGTGATATATGTTTGTATGAATTTATTTGTCATGATGGAATGTAAAAAAAAATCAAAAATTGCCGTTTTGGGTCACTTTGCCGAGTGTTGCACTCGGCAAAGGACCCCGTTGCCGAGTGCCATGGTCACAGCACTTGGCAAAGCTAGAAAAATAGGCGCTCGGAAAACCATTTTTCTAGCTTTGCCGAGTGCCATGACCATGGCACTCGGCAAAGATTTAAAAAAACAAAATTCAAGCTTTGCCGAGTGCCAGACAGAGGGCACTCGGCAAATAAATTTAAAAAAAAAATTCAAACTTTGCCGAGTGCCGGCCAGAGGGCACTCGGCAAAGAAATTTAAAAAAAATCAAACTTTGCCGAGTGCCAGCCAGAGGACACTCGGCAAAGATTTTTTTTAAAAAAAATTCAAACTTTGCCGAGCGCCGGCCAGGGGCACTCGGCAAAGAATTTTTTTAAAAAAAATAAAAAAATCTTTGCCGAGTGCCTGCAGGGCTGGCACTCGGCAAAGAGACCGTCAACGGGGCCGAAGCCGTGACGGTCGCTTTTCTTTGCCGAGAGCCCCTGCCGAGTGTCCGATAAAAGACACTCGACAAAGAGGGCTTTGCCGATCAATTTTTTACCGTGTGTTCTTTGCCGAGTGCCGCACTCGGCAAATGCTTTGTCGAGTGTAATTTGACCTTTGCCGAGTGCCTCGGGCACTCGGCAAAGAACCTAAATCCAGTAGTGAATAAAGAAAGATTGTCAGCAGCCAACAACACGCAAAGGGTATTCCTTCTCCGGGAATAAAGTGTAAAGCATATCCAAAATAAAGAAGTAGCATCATATCGTTATCTATTGAACAGGAAACTTCGAACATTAGCAGAGAGAGAGTTTAGAAGACGTACAGGAGTGCAATTCAACTCTGGAGGCAAGCTAAGGCTGGCGCACCTGGGGAAGCTCAGCTGAGCTAGGAAAACAGAAGCAACAGAAAAAAAAAAAAGGTAAGTGATGTTTCACCGGCCTCCAAGCGGCCACAGGCAGCCTCGGTCAGGCCCTAGTCGGCCACTTTCTCGCCCGTGGAAAATGAGGCGCATGACATATACCTTTGAAAATGTTTTATGTACTAGTGAGAGCTGGGTGGGAGACGGTGAAAGGGTGAGAGCTCGGGGCAGAGTTGATCTAAACAAGGCCTATTAGGAATAGCGTGGCAATTGAAGAGCATGGCCAGAGTTGGGCAAGATGAATAAATGGAGCGGAAATGTGTTTGAGGTGGCTAATTCAATTCTGATTGCCGAGGCGACATATTTCAGTTTGGATTATTTAGCAGATTAATTGAGTTTTCTGTTTTGTTTTAGCTTTTGGCATTTTTCAGAATACATGATATGATGGGTAAAATGTATTTATAATTTGGGAATTCAAATTTGTGGTGGATCACAAAATCCATAGCAAATTCCAGCAATGCACCTGGTCACTTTGTAAAATTTTAAAACCTATGCAAAGCATTTCAGCTACTGTATCCTATAGACAAACAGTCCTGTTTTAGTTGGAAAAAGAATTTTTAGAAAAAGTTCGAATTCCTAGTGGCCTTTGCATTTTCACAAACACGGGGTATATATACAGCTATCAATCAGGAAATTAAAGACAAACAAAACAGAACTGCCCTAACACCACTGGAAAACTGGACTTTGCCGAGTGCTTTTTATCGGAGCACTCGGCAAAGCAATATTTTGCCGAGTGTCGCACTCGGCAAAATAAAGCACTCGGCAAAGGTGGCTTTGCTGAGTGCCAGGCACTCGGTAAAGCCTGGCTCTCGGCAAAACTGGGCTTTGCCGAGTGCCGCGGCACTCGGCAAATGGTGGCCCGTCAGATTTTGCCGAGTGCCTAACGGCTGGCACTCGGCAAAATTTTTTTATTTTGAAAAACTTATTTTGCCGAGTGCCAGCCCCAGGCACTCGGCAATTTTTTTAAAAAAAACATATTTTGCCGAGTGCCAGCCCATGGCACTCGGCAAATTTTTTTATTATTTTTAAAAAAATATTTTGCCGAGAGCCAGACCCAGGCACTCAGCACTCGGCACTCGGCAATATTATTTTTTTATTTTTTGTAAAAATATTTTTTTTTATTTTTTAAAACTTATTTTGCCGAGAGCCAGACCCAGGCACTCGGTAATTTTTTTTTTATTTTTTAAAAACATATTTTGCCGATTGTAAGCCTTGGGCACTCGGCAATATTTTTTTAAATTTTTTAAAACTTATTTTGCCGAGTGCCAGCGCCAGGCACTCGGAAAAAATTTTTTATTTTTGAAAATCATATTTGGCCGAGTGCCTCCTGGGCCGGCACTCGGCAAAGCAAGCCCACTTTGCCAAGTGCCCCCCATGGCACTCGGCAAAAAAAAATTGATTTTGGGCCCAAATTTTTTTCTGGGGCCTTGTGACAGTATTTCAAACTCTATTTTAAAATTTGGGGCAATTTTGAGTTTTTTTGATATATTTCATTAGTTTATTTCGTTTCGTCGAATTTTTCGGGATATTTCAAATTTGAACTGCAGGTACATGGAATAATGGACTTTGGTCATCCAAAAATTGATACTCATGATATTTAGGGTATGTTTAGGCCGTATCCAGGAACTCACATGAAATCTCGAGCATCTCGTTGACGTAACATGTCGAGGTACTTGTCGGAAATGTGATTTTAAATTATATAAAATGCAAACAAAGTTCGAAAATCATGAAACTTGTCGAGGTGTCGTGTTATCACATGTGGAGGCTGTGGTAAAAAATTGAGAAGGTTTCGAGCAAGTTGTGACGTCGGATGCCAAAACCCAGACATCTCCACATGTGATCACAGTGAGACGCGAAGACAAGGGAGACGCGAGCGCACCTGACCGCAGAGACAAGGGAGACGCGAGCGAACCTGACCGCAGAGCTGGAGGCCACGAAGAAGCAGATGGCGGACATGTATCAGATCATGCAAACCATCGGGCAAGCATCGGGTGTCCAAGTGCAGTTGCCAGCTTCAGCTCCGGTTCGACACTTCACTCCTATGAGTATGAAAGTTTAATGCGTTCGTGCCGTTGGGATTGTCGGCATTCATGCCGTTGTGATTGTCGGCCTTCGTACCGTTGTTTCTTGCAGGTTGGAAACCTCCCTGTGCAGGGGAGGTGCTGCCGAAATTTTCAATTTTAAGTCTAACACATGTAATCTCTTCTCTTTTGTGCAGCCTCCGTCGGTGGGTTCAAACAATCCCGCTACCGTGTCACCGGCGGCTGATCGCGTCAACCCTTCGCCGTAGTCCGGTCCTTCACCGCAGTCCGGGGGGCCACACCTGCAGTCTCCGTCGCCGCAGTAGGGATGTTGAACTTTGTGATGTTGAACTTGTAATAATAAACTTGTGATGTTGAACTTTGGTGCATTTGTGATGGATTTTCGATGGAATTATTAAATATGCGTGTGCTTGTGATATATAATGCATGTTGGTGATATAGATGTGATGATTGATGTGTGTGTGTGTGTATATATATATATATATTGTCTGTTACAATGGAATGTAAAAATTTTTTTGCAATTCTCGGGGTCTTTGCCGAGTGCCATGGGCAAGGCACTCGGCAAAGATTTTTCAAAAAAATATATATATAATTTCTTTGCCGAGTGCCTTGCCGCGGCACTCGGCAAAGTATTTTTTTTAAAAAAAAATCAGAAATTCTTTGCCGAGTGCCTAAACAGGGGCACTCGGTAAAGAAATTATTTAAAAATAAATAAAAAAAACTTTGCCGAGTACCTGGGCAGGGGCACTCGGCGAAGTAATTTTTTTAAAAAAAAAATAAAAAAAACTTTGCCGAGTGCCTGGGCAGGGGCACTCGGCAAAGTACTTTTAAAAAAAAATAAAAAAACTTTGCCGAGTGCCTGGGCTGGGGCACTCGGCAAAGTAATTTAAAAAAAAAATTTGCCGAGTGCTGGGTCGGGCACTCGGCAAAATAACCGTTAACGGCCGGCGCCGCAACGGCCGAAAATATTTTGCCGAGTGCCGCCCCAAGCACTCGGCAAATTTTTTTTATTTTACCGAGTGCCGGGATAAAAAGCACTCGGCAAAGACCCTTTGCCGAGAAAAATTTTGCCGAGCGGACTTTGCCGAGTGCTACACTCGGCAAAGCTTTTGCCGAGTGTTAAAACACTCGGCAAAGCCGTGGCCACCAGTAGTGTAACCTAACTCTCTGCCGATGCAACGTAATAAGTCGTACATACATGTAGTAGTACACTACTCGCTTAATGCACGGAAAAACAACTCTATTTTTGTTCTTATTAACATACACCGCCCGTGTGAATTAAATCGAAATGTCCTTATTTTCTAGACATTGATTTAAAATACGAATGGATCAGAAATTAAAATTATTCTGTGCATCTCAAACCATTAGTCGTTTCGGCTTTTCTACGTGTTATACATCTAGATATATGCTATATCTACTACATAGTAAGATCATGCTATATCTACTCCATAGTAAGATCTGTATATGAAAATCAAAATGACATATATAATTTACAACCGACGAGAGAGTAGTAGCAACAGTTGAGGAGAATGCAAATGATGTACACGCTAGCCATGCAGCGTGATCACCGCGCTGCCAATCTATTAGCACAAAGCAGAATACCTAGGCGATGAGCAAAGAATAAAGAAAGATTGTCAGCAGCCAACAATACGCAAAGGGTGGTGTTCCTTCTCCAGGAATAAAGTGCAAAGTATCCGAATAAAGAAGTCTGCCCCTTCCCATGAATATTGGGAAACTTGTATTATTATATTCTCATCATCAAGAGCATCATATCGGTATCTATTGAACAGGATGCTGGTCGAGCTCTACTTCGAACATTAGCAGAGAGAGAGTCTAGAAGACGTACAGGAGTGCAATTCAACTCTGGAGGCAAGCTAAGGCTGGCGCACCTGGGGAAGCTCGGCTGAGCTAGGAAAACAGAAGCAAAAGAAAATATGGTACGTGATGTTTCACCGGCCTCCAAGCGGCCACAGGCAGCCTCGGTCAGGCCCTAGCCGGCCACTTTTGCCCGGGGAAAATCAGGCGCGTGACATATACCTTTGAAAATGTTTCATGTACTAGTGAGACCTGGATGGGAGATGGTGGAAGGGTGAGAGCTCGGGGCCGAGTTGATCTAAACAAGGCCTACTAGGAATAGCGTGACTGAAGAGCATGGCCAGAGTTGGGCAAGATGAATAAATGGAGCGGAAATGTGTCTGAGGTGGCTAATTCAATTCTGATTGCCGATGCGACATATTTCAGTTTGGATTATTTAGCAGATTAATTGAATTTTCTGTTTTGTTTTAGCTTTTGGCATTTTTCAGAATACATGATATGATGGGTGAAATGTATTTATAATTTGGGAATTCAAATTTGTGGTGGATCACAAAATCCATAGCAAATTCCAGCAATGCACCTGGTCACTTTGCAAAATTTTAAAACCTATGCAAAGCATTTCAGCTACTGTATCCTATAGACAAACAGTTCTGTTTTAGTTGGAAAAAGAATTTTTAGAAAAAGTTCGAATTCCTAGTGGTCTTTTCATTTTCATAAACACGGGGTATATATACAGCTGTCAATCAGGAAATACTGCCCTAACCTAACTCTCCGCCGATGCAACATAATAAGTCGTACATACATGTAGTAGTACACTACTCGCTTAGTGCACGGAAAAACAACTCTATTCTTGTTCTTATTAACATACACCGCCCGTGTGAATTAAATCGAAATGTCCTTATTTTCTAGACATTGATTTAAAATACGAATGGATCAGAAATTAAAATTACTCTGTGCGTCTCAAACCATTGGTCGTTTCGGCTTTTCTACGTATTATGCATCTAGATATACGCTATATCTACTCCATAGTAAGATCTGTATCTAAAAATCAAAATGACATATATAATTTACAACCGACGAGAGAGTAGTAGCAACAGTTGAGGAGAATGCAAATGTACACGCTAGCCATGCAGCGTGATCACCGCGCTGCCAATCTATTAGCACAAAGCAGAATACCTAGGCGATGAGCAAAGAATAAAGAAAGATTGTCAGCAGCCAACAATACGCAAAGGGTGGTGTTCCTTCTCCAGGAATAAAGTGCAAAGTATCCGAATAAAGAAGTCTGCCCCTTCCCATGAATATTGGGAAACTTGTATTATTATATTCTCATCATCAAGAGCATCATATCGGTATCTATTGAACAGGATGCTGGTCGAGCTCTACTTCGAACATTAGCAGAGAGAGAGTCTAGAAGACGTACAGGAGTGCAATTCAACTCTGGAGGCAAGCTAAGGCTGGCGCACCTGGGGAAGCTCGGCTGAGCTAGGAAAACAGAAGCAAAAGAAAATATGGTACGTGATGTTTCACCGGCCTCCAAGCGGCCACAGGCAGCCTCGGTCAGGCCCTAGCCGGCCACTTTTGCCCGGGGAAAATCAGGCGCGTGACATATACCTTTGAAAATGTTTCATGTACTAGTGAGACCTGGATGGGAGATGGTGGAAGGGTGAGAGCTCGGGGCCGAGTTGATCTAAACAAGGCCTATTGGGAATAGCGTGGCAACTGACACTGGTACAGAGACGGCCTTTATTTTCGATGAAGAATCCCCTCTAGTCCCGGTTCCCCACCCGGGAGCAAGCATCCGGGACTAAAGGAGGTCCTTTAGTCCCGGGTCAGGAACCAGAATTAAAGGGGGACCTTTAGTCCCGGTGGGTAACACCAACCGGGACTAAAGGTGCCTCCTGACCCAACCGGGACTAAAGGTGCCTCCTGACATGCCACGAGGCCGGCACCCTTTAGTCCCGGTTGGTAATACCATCCGGGACTAAAGGTTATTTTTTTTCTTTTTTCTTTTCTTTTTATTTTTTTGTTTTTTTTCAAAATAGGTTTTCGAAGTCGTATTAGTATATTTCGGTTCCAGCACAATGAACGTATTAAATGACACAATTCAAGCATAGAACTATATATATATATATATATATATATATATATATATATATATATATATATATGCATGCATGCATCATATATATATATATATATATATTTACATGCATGCATGCATATGTGTATTTTACAGTTGTTGTGATATAACAAATTTCCTCTCATCCTCTAGCTTGGCTTCCATAGCAGTGTTGGGTCGAAATAGAACTCGCCCTTGGAATCGATGACCTGGTCATTAAAAAATCCGGCTATAAACTCTTGAATTGCTTTGATCTGGTCTTGCCGTATAACCTTTTCCTCCAACCATCGAGCCTACAGGTTTGAATTAAAGGAAAATAAATTAATATATGTACATACATATATATATAAAGACATAGTAACACAATCAATAATAATAATTAAATGAATATATAGTGTATTTTTAACGTACTTTGAGTCTCTCTGTAGGAGTTCTTTGGGAGAGCTCCTTGATAAACTTGCAAACGTAGTAACCACAGTAGTTGTTCCCCTGTTCCTGCCTCAGACACCACTTTACGAGAAAAAGATTTGTCATCCAATCTGGTGATCCGGTGAAAGCTATATGTTTAATTAATAAAGATGATGCGATTTAGGGGACTTACTTTCAAAGGGATTACATTCAGTGGCGCTTTGCATTTTCCCATGTGTTGCTTCTCAATAAAGGTTTTCCAAATACTACCCAATAAAAAAGTTGCCACGTCATCAGATATAGTTAATCATCATGTTTGTGTATATATATAGTTGCTAGAGATACCGAAATTACCTCTGGATAATATCTATCATATCTTGGTAGTCTTGTTGTGGTTTTCTCATCGAGTCATAGATTATCAAGTGACTTTTCACCAGATCGATGTCCTTCAATATCCAGTGATTGCTGCATGTGTTTATAGGATATAACGCATAACACTCATTAATTAACTATAATCAACATATGAGCCATTAAGGATGATCGATATTATTAACACTCACTTGAAGTTGTAGGGAAAGAGTATATCCTTCTTGTGGCGTTGGTTCACTACGAAGTTCATGAGGTTACTCTCTGACTCAGACTTTCAATTAGGCTTTGGAGTAATTGGGTCTTTGAATACTATATGGGGATTAACAAAACCAATTTCATTGCAGCCTTTCTTTCTGCACTCTGTCATTGTAAATCTGCATATATATAGTACTTGTTAGGATAATTTATATGCATATACACACATATGATGAGTTTAATAATAGATCGAAAGAATTATTACTTACAGGCAATAGCAGCTAATGATAACTTTGTCCAGAGAGGTCAGGTGGCATAGTTGATGAAATTCTGCAAAGTCAACATACATAACATCATCGCCACGGAACCAATGTTCGTCTCTAATTCTGACACCAACGCAGAAGTATCCACCGGTAGACGTCTGCATGTACCACTTATTTAGCAGGTACATTTGCGTCCCCAGATCACCTAAGGCTTGAGGGTTGTATAGACTCTGGCCTAGTACAAATTTTTTCTTCCAAATATCAACCTCCGCCGCACTCTCAATGTTTCCATCACCAAACATATGGTAAAGGTCGAGACCAGTCTCTTCAATAAATTCACCAAGGTGATCCAAATCGATATCCGGAGGTATGTTTGTCTGATGCATTAATCCTAAATTCGAACCATATTCATTACCAACAACTAGCAGGGGGACTGATTGGTGCGATTGTTGTCCGAGTTGTGCAACTCCTTTCCCTGCCCGCTTCTTTTTCTGTGCTGCCTCAATTGACTTGGTGAGAGTGCGGTCATAGTCCGTTAACGTTGCTTTGGACGGCTTACGAGATTCCCGCTGTTGTTGCTGGTAAGAAGCCACCTTTTTTCTTAGAATATCTGGAGCTACGAAGAAGTACGGTTTCTCCGGGTTACTCCTTGCTTCTTGATCCTTTTTAAGTTTATCATAGAATCTAGACATATCTTTTTTATATGCATCAGTTACTTCTTCCTTCTCTTCAGATATTATTTTGGGAATAGCCCTTGGTTTCACGGTGGCTTTCTTTGCCAGTGGGGGCTGGTTCTTCGTTTGCGGGGCTGGCCTCTTGCTAGTACTTGGCTTCTTGGTAGGTGGGGGCAGGGGAGGCATTGGAGACCTCCTTGGAGGTGGTGGCAGCGGCGTTGGAGACCTCCTTGGAGGTGGCGGCTACGGCGTTGGAGACCTCCTTGGAGATGGTGTGGATGCAGCCTCGCCTTCCAACACATTGTCATCGTACAGAGCACTATGATGATCTGGCTTTAAACAATTGGACTTAGGTTGGGGGAGGATCTGCTACAAAAAAAGGAATGACATATTATTATGAGCAGATTGTTAATTATTTAAGCCAATATAAATTAATGATGTAGTGTTTTCATCCGCACTTATGGTGAGGTAGTTCAGGAGGAGGTGGAGGCGACATCCCGGGAATGATGATGTAGCGCTTGCGCCATAGAATGAATGTCTTCTCTGCTTCTCTGAGAGTCTTCTCGCCATCACCTCTAGGAATGTCAAGAGGCAAATTACTAAAACCTTTTTCAGCTTTATCTACCGAGATGGTAGCATATCCTTCTTGGATTATATTCCCATGAATCCTTGGTGTCTTGGTTTGGTCGATAGGATTAATAAGACCGATAGCCACCTTGATTGTGGAATTCCCCTTCGGAATGTGTAGCTCACACGATGTACAAGGTTCAGTGACGTCATCCACAGGGAAGCACAGTCCTATGTCCCCTTGATTTGTTATCTCCATGGAAGCGCAACTACTTTTCAACTGAACAGATTGGCTAATGTTGATTCCTGGCTCTGATGCCTGCTTGCTTGCACTCACTGCTATTTGCATTTGCCTTCTGATTTCCTCCTGCATTCTCGCTTCAAGGTTTTTTTCCCGCTCCTGTGCTTCGCGCACCGCTTCCTCCAACCTCTGGAGCCACTGTGCCTCTTCTTCCTTCTTTCTCTGGCGGCTTCTGTAGGAAGGTCTGTCCTGAGGGAATCCATGCTCCCATGAGACACTTCCTTTGCCTCTAGTTCGGCCACCGTGTTCAATAGTCCCGATGGCGTATGTCAGTTCATCCTTCTCTCTGTTGGGCCTGAACGCACCACTAGCAGTAGCTCTCTGAGCATAAAACAATCTTTCTGCTGCTTCTTGCAGTCTTGCACCATAAACGCACTTCCCTGTCTCCTGGTCCAGTGTTCCCCCATGAGCAAAAAACCAATTCTTTGCACGCTCTCCCCACTCGAGTGATTCTAGTGTGATACCCTTGGCAAGAAGGTCTGCTTCCATTTTGTTCCACTTCTTAATGGCAGTCGGGTAGCCACCTGATCCCAAGTTATGGTGGTATGTCTTCTGTTGGGCATTACGTTGGTTCTTTATCACCCGACTCACACCCTCTTCCGACGTCTTGTACTGTACAAACTCATCCCAATAGGGCCTCTGCTTTGAGATCGGGCCTGGGACAGTGAAATCTGGTGCTATGTTCTTCTTGACATACGTCGTGTATAGGTGTTTCTTCCAAGTCTGAAATTGGGTGGCCATCTTCTTCATTGCCCAATCCCTAACTCGCTCCTTCAATTCATCACCATCTATTATATCATCATAACCATCTGTTTGGAGCGTGAAATGTTCCAAGACATCATTCCAAATTAACGTCTTGTCACGATCGGAGACAAGACTGATATGAGGAGCATTGGTCTTCTTCTTCCATTCATAGGTACTGATCGGGAGCCGGTCCTGTACAAGGTAACCATAGTGGTGCATGAATTTTGTTTTATTTGGGCCCCCTGGTTCGCCTGTATCCACATTGAACTCCGAGATGATGAAGCGGCCCTCCAATGGCTTTTTGGGACCTCGAACATTTTTACTCTTCGTTGTAGTTGTCGATGTCGATCCAGAGGGCTACAAAACATAAACATTATTTTTAATGTCATGAGCACACATAAGACATATGATAATATAAATAGCTAATAATAAAAAAATATATACTTGGCCAATATGTTGTTGCTCATTTTGTTCAAGAGCTAAGTACTGACTCTCGTCATCTGCATCCTCTTGCACATTATTTTTAGCACCATCATCGCCGGCAACTTGAGTGCCAGTGTTGATCAAATTCATCATCAACTCCTCCTCATCCATGTTTCTCGGGTCGGCCATCTAGCTTCAAAAAACAAAACTAATATATAGTACGTCAAATCTTTGCTTACATGCGTAAAATCTACGAACAATATGCATTATTAAATCTTGCCCCACGGTCACGGACGCAATTCGCCACACTAGGGCGAACTGCGTCGGTACTAGGGCGAATTAGGGCTATACATAAACGGCCGAGGGTGAATTGCGTCGGTGACTAGGGCAAACCACGTCGGTGACATCAACAACACGGTTCGCTCTAGTCACCGACGCAATTCGCCCTAGTGTGATTGTTTAGCGTTAACGATAACGATAATATGAATGTTGATCGACTAGGCCGCGAGAGAGGACAGTGTGACGAGAGTGGCAGTGCTCCGCTCTATCGTATATATGTTTGTACACATGGGTGAACGAGGGCGGCGGTGCTCCGCCGTATAAACCCTAAACCCTAGGGCGAACGAGGGCGGCGGTGCTCCGCCGTATAAACCCTAAACCCTAGGGCAAACGAGGGCGGCGGTGCTCCGCCATATAAACCCTAAACCCTAGGTTGAACGACGGCGGCGGTGCTCCGCCATATAAACCCTAAACCCTAGGGCGAACAAGGGCGGCGGTGCTCCGCCGTATAAACCCTAAACCCTAACGCTGCCATGTCATGATCAAGGTCGCAAGTGAAGCAACTACGGACGGATGGACCGGACACAGGTGCTGTTGTGCCGATAGGAGGAGTCTTGTGGCTTTTGGTAGCCCTTTACAACTCGGATTCTGCTGAGTCACTAAACTACGCCATTCGGCTGGTGCAAAAACCAGCTGGAATTCACTGTTCACGGCAACGGCCCATCCTACCGTTCAACTGCGCCGTTCGGCTGGTGCTGCATTGTGTGTGTTTGCATTTGCATTGCCAACGTGAACTTGGATCAGGTTGGACAACGGCCCATCCTACCGTTCAACGCCACCTCTCCTCTGTGAGGCTGCCGCAAACAGCAACTGTGGTCTACGTCTCGAACGAAGACGAGCAGGTTAATGGTGCTGAGCACCGCGAGCAGCCAGTACAGGTAGTCAAACGTGCCCACATTGATGTGCTGTGCCAGCCATGATGAACGGACGAAGCAGCCGAGCCTGCCGGCGGACGGCGTACCCGGACCCTGGACATTGCGACAGCCTGCCGTCCACCGGCACCGGGATGTCCTCATCCGTCTTCTCCTCCCTCAACGATGTCGCTCGTGGCAGTGGCCACCACCACCCAGCCCGTGCCGAGCTTGGCCTTGGCAGCCATGAACACTGGCGATGAGCGAGCCCTCCGCGCCGGGCAAGTGTAGGCACGGACGCCGCCATGGCAAGGCAGCCGCGCTGGCCCAGACCCCGGTCACCGCTGGTGGCACTCACGTGTGCGAGCTCGACTCACGTATTTGATCCAATGGAAGACGCCGCTGAGGGACTGCGGTCGCCGCTCGGGAACACGACGACGACACGGGAGCGCGGGACGGTCACCGTCCACAGCTGTACATGTGAACGAGGTGTGCAGAGAGTCATGGTGAACGTACGTCCGAGGACTCGCCTGGCTGTTTGCCGTCCGCCGCGGAGATCGTCGGCGCGGTTATCGACGTGGGACGAGCAGCGGCGCGCGCTGGAGGAGAGAGAAAGCCAAGAGAACTCACCTCACGAATGCGGAGGCGTGCGCGATGGAGGGCTGCACGAGGTCATCAGTGCGAGGTGGGGTGGCGACCGGCGGCGGTGCGAGGAAGAAGAGGAGAAAGGGGCGGCTGTTCGACGAGGAAGATGAGGAGGGGATCGATCTGCGCCAGGCACTGGCGCTTATATACCAGGGAGATTTACTCCGGTGTGAAAGCTCTAAGTTTGGTTTTGGTTAATTGATGAAACCCTAAGTGCTAACCTAGTTTATCAAGATGATTATGAGATAGGTAGCACTACTCCAAGTGATGATGCAATGGCGAAGATCATGACAATGGTGATGGCATGATGATGGTCAAATGCAACTTGGAAAAGAAGAAAGAGAAAAACAAAAGGCTCAAGGCAAAGGTATAAAATGTAGGAGCCATTTTGTTTTAGTGATCAAGACACTTAGTGAGTGTGATCACATTTAGGATAGATAGCCGTACTATTAAGAGGAGTGAAACTCGTATCGAAATGCGGTTATCAAAGTGCCACTAGATGCTCTAACTCATTGCATATGCATTTAGGATCTAGTGGAGTGCTAACACCCTTGAAAATATTTGTGAAAATATGCTAACACATGTGCACAAGGTGTTTGCAGGGTTGAGATGGGTTTGGGTCCCTCTCTCCCTCCCGCCGAGCTTTCGGGAAAATGAAATGTCTATTTTCTATTGCGCCGGATGCAAAATTCTTGGTGGTTGGCACACTTGAGCAAGGGTGAATAAGTTAGAGTTGAAATGGAGTTGGTCGAAATGATGCTGGCGTCGGTCTACTGACCGGACGCTGGGTCACTCAGCGACCGGACGCTGAAAGGCTGCGTTCGGTCGAGCTGGTAGAGAGGTCGCCAGTTTTCGGTTGTTGCACCGGACGCTGGACCTGAGATGCACCGGACGCTGGTTTCTGCGTCCGGTCAAATTGACAGGTCTGCACAGTGGCTAAGGGTTGAGCACCGGACACTGGCTGCGTCCGGTCAAGGTGGACCAGACGCGTCCGGTCAGAAAAATATGCCTCGGGGAGCTTACTGGAAATGACCGGACGCTGGGGCTTCAGCGTCCGGTCAGTTTTGACCGGAGCGTCCGGTCAACTTCGTAGCCGTTGAAATCTGACGAACAGCATTTGAAGCTGGTGACGCGTGGCGTCCATCGGGCGACCGGACGCTGAGGGCCAGCGTCCGGTCGGTATAACCGGAGCGTCCGGTCAGAGCGTGTTTTGCCCAGTGAAGGGGTACAACGGCTCTATTTGATGGGGGCTCTATTTATAGCCCCATGGCCGGCTCATGGGGTAACTCTTGCACATTTTCATTGACATAACAACCTTGTGAGCTTAGCCAAAGCCCTCCCACTCATCTCCATCATTGATCCATCATCATTGTGAGATTGGGAGAGAATCCAAGTGCATTGCTTGAGTGATTGCATCTAGAGGCACTTGGTATTCGTGTTGCGCTGCGGATTTCGCTTGTTTCTCTTGGTGGTTGCCACCACCTAGACGGTTGGAGCAGCGGTGGAGGATCGGCACGAGTTGGTGATTGTTCGTGGCCGTCTCCGGTGATTGTGAGGGGAGTTGTACCTTCCCCGGCGGAGCGCCGAAAGGTAACTCTAGTAAATTGCTCGTGTCATTGAGTTACCTCACTTGTGGGTCGGTTCTTGCGGTGTCCAATCGTGTGGACGAGGTTTGTGAAACACCTCTTAGCCGCCAAACCACCAAGTGTTGGTCGACACAACGGGGACATAGCGTGTTGGCAAACACGTGAACCTCGGGAGAAAATCGATTGTCTCTTGTCCTTGGCATTCTCCCGGTGATTGGCTATATATTCATCTTGTGATTGGTTCATCCCCTACACATCGGTATAATCACCTTACTCACTTATTTACATTCTTGCAAACTAGTTGACACAAGCTCTTTAGTGTAATTAGAATTGAGAGCTTGCTTATTATTTATATTCATCTAGTTGAGCTCTTTAGAGTAGCTAGGTTGAGAGCTCTTAGTGAGTAATTAATAGCAAGTTTGTGTGCCTAAGTAATCATTGCAACTAGATTGTTGGATAGGTGGCTTGCAACCCTTGTAGAGCTAGAGCAAGTTTGCATTACGCTATTTGTCATACTAATCAAATTGCTCTAGTTGATTTGTAGATTTTTAAATAGGCTATTCCACCCCCCCCTCTAGCCATATTAGGACCTTTCACGGTGCCAGCCACCGCCAGGAGTAAAGGTCCTTTACTCCCGGTGCGTGATACCAACTGGGAATAAAGGTCCTTTACTCCCGGTGCGTGTTACGAACAATGAGTAACCAGGAGTAAAGGACCTTATTCCCGGTTGGTAACACGCACCGGGAGTAAAGGTTTTTTTTGGCGGGCCACGAAACTGCAGCCCACCTTTACTCCCGGGTGGGCTTTCCCACCGGAGAGTAAAGGTGGGCTGCAGTTTCGTTTCCCCACATGTTTTGAGCAATTTTTTTAATAAAATGCAATAGTCTTGTTAAATACATAGTAAATTAAATAAAGGCATAAATTATTTTTGTTAAAAATATGGATTTTGTTTTTCTTTATTGCACATAGGAAAATCTATAACCTAACTTTTTATTTTTTATTATAATTATAAAACATAATGTAACTAATATTTATTATTTCGTTAATGCAAAAATGTAGTGTTTAATTGAAATTATTGAAAACTATTGGTTTTGGACAGGAAATTTGTTTTCACATCATTTTAACGTTAATATTTTAATTTTTCATCACTCAATATCCTAATTTAACTTTTCGAGAGAGAAATCCCACCAAATCAAACATTGATTTAATTTGAAACACGACATAATAAACATCTGAATTCACAATTATTACATAATATCTCAAACACACACTATATTAAATCACTATATCATCAAGTGGGCACAGCAGTGAACTTCTTCTTTACGTATGTCCCTTGGTTATGATCGCGTCGTAACCATGGAGTGTCCTCATCATTTACCAAGATTGCTAGGGTCTTTGTTCACTTTGAAGGGCGGAATTCGGTCATCCTTTTCATAATCTTCTGACATGTCCGACTTGTCCTCAATTCCCACGATGACTCTTTTCCCTGAAAGAACTATGTGGCGCTTTGGCTCTTTGGTTGAGTCATTATCGTTTTTCCCTCTTTTTGGTTTGGTAGACATATCATTGACATAGAACACCTGATTCACATCCTTGGCAAGGACGAATGGTTCGTCTTTGTACCCAATATTACTAAGGTCTACTGTTGTCATTCCATACTCGTTGTCTACTGTTACCCCGCCTCCGGTCACCTTGACCCATTGGCACTTGAACAATGGGATCTTCAAAGTAGGTGCATATTCTAGTTCCCATATTTCATCTATGCGGCCATAATATGTCTGCTTATTCCCATTCGGGTCTGTGGCATCTATGCGGACACCACTGTTTTGGTTGGTACTCCTTTTATCTTGGGCTACTGTGTAGAATATGTTCCCATTTATCTCGTACCCTTTGTATGTGACGATATGCCATGATGGTTGCATAGCCAATAAATACAGTTGCTCATGGATGCTCTCATCACCTTGACATTTTTTTCGCAACCAACCGCCGAAAGTTTCATGTGCTTACTGCGTAATCCAAGCTTCAGTCTTCCCTGGAAACTCGGATCGTAAGAGATCCTTGTGTGTCTCAATATACGGATCTACCAAAGAGGAGTTCTGTAGAACTGTGTAGTGCGCTTTATTGAAATAATCATCCTCCGTACCAATATATGTTTTCCTCCCTAGTGTCCCCTTTCCGCTTAGTCTCCCCTCATGTCTCGATTTCAGGAACACCAATCGAGTCAAGGTCGGGAATAAAGTCAACACAGAACTCAATGACCTCTTCTGTTCCATAGCCCTTGGCGATGCTTCCTTCTGGGCGAGCACGGTTGTGAACATATTTCTTCAGGACTCCCATGAATCTCTCTAAGGGGAACATGTTGTGTAGGAACACAGGACCGAGAATGAAAATCTCCTTGACTAGGTGAACTAGGAGGTGTGTCATGATATCAAAGAAGGAAGGAGGGAACACCAACTCAAAGCTGACGAGACATTGAACCACATCATTCTGTAGTTTAGCTAGATCAGTTGGATCAATTGCCTTCTGAGAAATTGCATTGAGGAATGCACATAGCTTCACGGTGGCTAGACGTACATTTGGAGGTAGAATTCCTCTTAATGCAACTGGAAGTAATTGCGTCATGAGAACGTGACAGTCATGGGACTTTAAGTTACTAGAATTTCTTCTCTGGCACATTTATAATACCCTTTATATTCGAGGAGAATCCAGATGGTACCTTGATGTTGTTTAAGCATTCAAACATGATTTCCTTCTCCTCTTTGCTTAGAGTGTAGCTAGCAGGACATAAGTAATGGCGTCCATCATCTGTCTTCTCTGGATGCAGGTTGTCTCTTTCTCTCAAACAACGCAGGTCCTGTCGTGCTTCAAATGTGTCCTTAGGCTTTCCATACACACCCATGAAGCCTAGCAGGTTCACACAAAGATTCTTCGTCAGGTGCATCACTGTCGATCGAGCTGCGGACCTCTAGGACTTGCCAATAGGGTAGGTCCCAAAATATGGACTTCTTCTTCCACATGGGTGCGTGACCGTTAGCGTCGTTCGGAATAGGTTGGCTGCCATGTCCTTTTCCAAAGACGACTTTCACATCATTGACCATATCGAGTACATCCTCACCGGTTCGGTTGCGAGGCTTGGTCAGGTGGTCTGCCTTCCCTTTAAAATGCTTGCCTTTCTTTCTTACGGGGTGATTTGCAGGAAGAAATCGACGATGGCCAAGGTACACTGACCTTTCGACATTTTTTCAAGAATACACCTCTAATATCACCGAAGCAGTGTGTGCATGCATTATATCCCTTGTTTGACTGTCCTGAAAGATTACTTAGAGCAGGCCAATCATTGATTGTTACGAACAACAATGCTCGCAGATCAAAGTGTTCCTGTTTGTACTCATCCACACACGTACACCTTCTTTATTCCACAAAATGAGAAGTTCATCAATAAGTGGTCTCAGGTACACATCGATGTCATTGCCAGGTTGCTTCGGGCCTTGGATGAGCACAGGCATCATAATGAACTTCCGCTTCATGCATAACCAAGGAGGAAGGTTGTAGATACTTAGAGTAACAGGCCAAGTGCTATGACTACTGTTCTGCTCTCCAAAAGGATTGATACCATCTGTACTTAAAGCAAACCTTAAGTTTCTTGCGTCATTTGCAAACTCCGGGAATTCTCTGTCGATTGCTCTCCACTAGGGACCCATCAGCAGGGTGTCTCAACATATTGTCTACCTTACGGTCTTCTTTGTGCCATCGCAACAATTTTGCATGTTCTTTGTTTCTGAACAGACGTTTCAAGCGTGGTATTATAGGAGCATACCACATAACCTTGGCAGGGATTTTCTTCCACGGACGTTCGCCCTCAACATCACCAGGGTCATCTCGCCTGATCTTATACCGCGATGCATGGCATACCGGGCATGCATCCAATTTCTCGTACTCTTTGCCATGGTAGCAGGATGCAGTCATTAGGACATGCATGTATCTTCTCGATTTCTAGCCCCATAGGACAGACAACTTGTTTTGCTTCGTAGGTAGTGGCGGGCAATTCATTGTCCTTCGGAAGCATCTTCTTTTGGATTTTTAGTAACTCTCCAAATCCCTTGTCAGATACACCATTCTTTGCCTTCCATTGCAGCAATTCTAGTGTGGTTCCCAACTTTTTCTGCCCTGCATCACAAGTTGGGTACAACAATTTCTTGTGATCTTCTAGCATCCGCTCGAACTTGATCTTCTCCTTTTCACTTTCACATTCTCTTTGTGCGTCACGAATGACCTGACAAAGATCATCAGCAGGCTCATCTTCTGCGGCTACCTCTTCTTCAGCTTCTCCCATTGCAGTATCATTGAAGCACGCACCATCGGGAATAATATCATTGTCGTCCCATTGTTCTTCTTCACCTTCTTCCATTACAACGCCGGTTTCTCCGTGCTTCGTCCAACAAATATAGTTTGGCATGAAACCCGACTTGAACAAGTGTGAATGAAGAGTCCTTGAGCAAGGATATTCCACCGTATTCTTACATATGGCACATGGGCAGCACATGAAACCGTCGTGTTTGTTTGCCTCGCCGCACGTAACAAAGAATGCACGCCGTCAATGAACTCTTGGGAGCGGCGATCAGCATTGTACATCCAATGCCGGCTCATCTGCATTACATGACATAAATACCATATTAAAACCTAGATCATAATTAATTATTTATACAACATGCGTGCCACCACAAAAGGTACAAATTTATGAAAGCATCGCTACAATGTAGACAATCCCAACTACCACTAAAAGAACTAAAGCTAAAATACATTTCAGGAGCACAAGGATTTCGCGACCAATCTCAACTAAAACAGACAGATCCCCCGATTGTGCAACATCTTTGGGCTTCTTCGGCTGGATCACTGCCTCATTAGCCGCCGTATCTGCCTGTTGTGAAGATATTTTTGCATGAGTTCAACATACTCTTCCTCCCAGTAGAAGCCTGAACATCGTCCACTGCCATCCCACTGAAATTAAAACAAAAAATTAGAACTTTAATCACAACCATCATGAAAATAGGTATAAACTAACCATAATCATAAAATACGATAAATAACTCACATTGCGATCCGGACACTTGTAGAAGATACGACCATTGTTGGGACCCTCCTTCTTCACTCGGTACTCCATCACAATCTTCGTCTCATCACGACACTTGCTGCATGGAATGAGAGGGAGGCCCGGCCTAAGTCGCTTTGGAAACCCATGAGAGGCCGAGGACCCGAAGCAGTTGCCATCTACTCTCTATACTCATTTTTTAATACACTATAAATTTCTCATTTTATAAACAAATAAAATTAAGAAAACTATAAAATTATCTATATCTCTAAACAATGAAGTGTGCTATGCATGCTAGAAATAAAAAGTGAATACTAATTTTAAATACCTACTTTAACCTTTCTTCATCCAAATATGCAAACTATAAGTTATTTTGAGCTCAAATTGTTTACAAATAAAAAAAACACCATAAAAACAATATATATATAGTGAACAATATGAGATAAGCCAATGATGAAAAATGAGAGTATGAGATTGGTAACCTTTACAACTGAAGAATCGACGGAGGAATCGAAGAAATCGACGGAGAATCGAAGAATGGATGGAGGAACAATGGAGGGAGGAAGCAAGAACACTAGTGCAGTGAGCTTCAAAATGTGCTGAGCTCGGGCTCGGGAGGAAGAAGGAGACGACCGGGATATAAAGGGGGGACCTTTAGTCCCGGTTGGTGGCTCCAACCGGGACTAAAGGTAACTTTCCAACCCCCGGCGCAGCCACGGCCTGGGAGTAGACCTTTACTCCCGGTTGGAGCCACCAACCGGGAGTAAAAGTCTACCTTTAGTCCCTGGTTGGTGGTTCCAACCGGGACTAAAGGTCCCTGCCACCTCTGTCTGGCGCAGTAGCCGTTGGGCAGGGACCTTTAGTCCCGGTTGGAGCCACCAACCGGGACTAAAGGTCTCTCTAGTCCCGGGCGCAAAAAAATGCCGGGACTAGAGCCCATTTTGGCCGAGGATCAAAGGTCTGTTCTCTACTAGTGTAAAGAGCATGGCCAGAGTTGGGCAAGATGAATAAATGGAGCGAAATGTGTCTGAGGTGGCTCATTCAATTCTGATTGCCGAGGCGACATATTTCAATTTGGATTATTTAGCAGATTAATTGAGTTTCTGTTTTGTTTTAGATTTTGGCATTTTTCAGAATACATGATATGATGGGTGAAATATATTTATAATAGAAAAGAAATTGTTTATGGAGAAATAAATAAAGAGTAACAATAGAAGGACATCATAGACATTTCATACATTTTACCTCCCAGGAGAAATTGTTTTACCAAACGTTTTTCTAAACAGTGAAGCTGGAGCTAGAAAAAACTGTTTTATCGGAGAAGCCATAGCTAGAGCTCTACCAAACGCACCCCTATTTGATTGTATTTGGTTGAATTTATTGTTTTGCATATGCTCACCTGTTTCTCTCTGTGGTAAGATTACACTACAAGGGGTTAGGCCTTCTATGACTAACTGGATTTGTGACAATTTACAGCCTTTTTCTTGTCATTATACCCTCTGTGACTCTGTGACTATGGTCACAGAAGGTGGGTCATAATCCCCCTTCTGTGGACTAACAGACCAATTGGTCATTAATCTTAGTGATTAATTGTTGTCACCAGTATGACCATGATATTGTCACTAAAGACGTCACGACCATATTTTCCCGGATGTTGCCACTGTCTATTGACATGGTGAATCTAACGTGGTGGATGATGAGGCAGCTGACATGGCAGATGATGTGGCACCTCATGACGAAAATAATTGTCATAATGAGTTGGCCCAATTGGCCCCATATGCCATGGGCTATTTATTGGAACCCTATTTATATTTGGGCTTAGCACATAAACAGGCCGAATTATCATTAAATAGCCCATTTAATACAATGATCATATATAATACAATTCAAATGGCCCAATCAATCAATTGTCATACATATTCATATTTGACATTCATATAAGAGCCATCTGTTGACATATAACTGGAAGTCTAGAACATTCTTGACATAAACTGGAAGTCTAGAACATATGGACCAAGACAAAGAATCTGGTATAAGCAGATTTGAACTGAAATATGTGTTCTAAGCAGAGGTTGCATCAACAACATGGCTCATCGTTGATCCACAAGCTTCGCCATGGCCCTGTCAACAGGAAAGCCCACATGGGAGGCGCTGCTTGGGAGAGGTTGGACGCCATCTGCAAGGAAGAATCACAGGATGCAAATAGACTATTATTACTAGAAATAGTTCAAGTTCAAAATTACTACTTGGTAAATCAACAGGATGCAAATAGAGATATTCCTACAATAGTTCAAGTTCAAAATTACTACTTGTAAATCCAGGAATTATCCTGAGCATTTTCAATTACAATTACAATGTAACTAATCCAGGAGACGACACATTTATTTTTCATTTTGGTTACAGAAGAACAACATATGATTTTTTTACCTGCAGTAGGAAATCTATCTACACACAGAGACAGGAATATCTGCAGTAGAAAATCTACCTGCACACAGAAGGCAGAAAATTTGTTAACAAAGAATGAATGGAATTTCTAACAATCTTTTTACCACACTGCACATGGAGAATAAACATACCCTGTAGTAGAACGCATTCAGCACGTTATATACTGCAAGGATAAGGCTCCCAACTAGGACTAAAGTTGGGACAGTTGGTGACTGCTAGTAGATTCTTCCTGTTCGCTGGTTCGTGAGCGTCCAACTGCAATACGTAGAGAAGCAAATCAAGATAAGAGGATAAACACGATAGAGCTAGTAGCCTTCCTCCAAAACATACGCTGATGTCCACCAACTAAATGCATTAAAAAACATTAGATCCAGACAGAGACGAGGAAGGGGGCGTGAGATCTTAATCGATTCGTTGTCCACTCGCACGAGCTCGCCGCCGGCACTTTTGGAGCCGCGCCGCTGCTTGGGTCTTCCTGCGTGCAGCGCGAGGCAACCTAAGGGCGCCGCCGTAAAGCCGTTCGAACGGAGCCCCCGTGCGGCCACACGCGACGCGAGCTCCGGCGAAGGGCCCCTCGGGGCGCCACCGTGTCCCGCGCTAAGGGCCATCCCGGCGTCGTCGGCTTTCTGGCAGCTGCGGCTGTGGCTGAAGCGAGAAAAGCGGGGAGACAGAAAAGAAGGAAACGACTAGGGTTGGGGGAGCCGGTCGCAGTCGCAGCTGCTGTTTTGCTCATCCGATATGAAGCGCATCCGTCCATCGTGATTTAATGGTGAAGATCTCAGCATCCCTTAGCAGGCCGGTGGGGGGAGAAGTCGGCCCAATAGCCTTCACCGGCCCAGGCCCGTTTGCCGGCCAGCACGGCTGCATGCCGTATTTTCAATAAGCTTCTCTATTATTTAATTAATACACTGTTTAGTACTAAGACTAAGCAAATAAATATTAGTTGATTCCACTGCGAAAATTAAAAAATATTCTCTAGTTAGATTGGAACCAACAGGAAATCTTATTCTGAGAATTGTTTATTTTAAGTATTTCAGTGGTTAAGTAATATCTTAAGTTAAGATTAAGTTATATATGTTGTTTCTAAGTGCCAAGTGGTTAGCTCAAATAAACACCAATAGATGACTGGCCTAGCGGTTAGCTCCCTCAGTTTAATAGCAACAGGTAGTACATTCGAACAACTCCTGCACCGCATTTTTAATCTTTTTTTGAAGCGAGTTTCTTTCACCTGCATCCGAACGCTCAAATAAACACCCAGCAAACCACTAGCCTAGTGGATAGCTCATTTGGTTTATGAGCAACAGGCTGTAGGTACAAAACAGCTAATTTGGTTTATGAGCAACAGGCTGTAGGTACAAAACCTGGGTATGGTTCCTTTCACTGTTTATTTTCTTTTAATTTTTTCCTTATCTGCTAGCTGATCTTTAAAAAACCATAACTTTTGTATATAAACTCGAATGAAGAAAAAGTTTATATATAAATTGTGTAAAAAAAGATCTACAACTTTGTAGTTTATGACTTTTTCATTTGACATTGTTATGGTATGTAAAAAACTGATATAGTGCTCAGATCTATATTTGTAGGTCCCTAAATTTTAACATTATATCAAATTTTAGGTATCGAAATGATCTTAAATGTAAATGTTGTTAACTACAAAGTTGTAGATCTCATCACGGTCACCAACATTTGTTTTAGTTATTTCTCCATCCAAATTCATTTGAACAATTCAAAAATATTTGAATTATAGGTTTACGTTTTTAATTAATGACGATTACATTCGATCACTTTCGTCATGAGCTATTGTCACAAAGATTGGGAAGTGCACATGGCGACAGTTGTTTATGACCAAAGCACAACTTAGTCATAAATGCTTGTCATCCATTGAAAAATTGTCATAAATGCATCGTTTCTATGACTAAAAAGCGCTTTGTCATATCAAAATTGTCATAGAAGGCCCAATCTCTTGTGTTAAAATGTTGTCACCACCCTCCAGCTTCCTCGCCAAGAGCGGCCGTAGCCAAGCCACATCCTCAGCACTATCCTGCTGGGGCCAGCTGCATTGCCTCAGCCACCATGAGGATCCTGAGCTCACTCCGTTTCCCTGCTCTCTCTAGCTCTCTGCACTGAAATCACTACATCAGCAGCTCGTCCGTAGGAATTTCAATAGCTCGTTATTCCTGAATCTTCTCCAGTCGACAGCAACTTCATGTCCTCCTTCGTAATAGCAAGCAGAAGATCCAGGATTTATCTCCTCACTTCCAAACTAAGCTCCCTGCACAAATTGCATCGGATGCAGATCACATCTCATGCCATCCATCCAATCTTCCCATCTATCTTCTTTCAGTTTGCAAAGAAAATAACCACATACTTTATGGTTATGGAATTAGCTTCCCTGAATGATGCTTCTGTTTATTTTTGTAGTGGCAGAGGTGGTAATTTAGATACACGTTAAATGATTACTTTATATTATCTTTCATAATACCAGACATTGGTAATTTAAAAACAAATTTAGGTGTTATTTTGAATTATCTTTGGCAATGGAACTGGTGGGTAATTTAGATGCAAATTTAGGAAGAGTAGATGTTTTTTTAATTATTGTGATAATTTCTGGGGTTTATTTTTTCTCTAACGTGACACCAGTTAGTAATATATTAAGATTAAGGTTCTCAGACAGTACAAGAACAGAAACGAAGTCTATATATTGTGGATTGATCATAAGCAGTCAAAGACTGACTATGTGCTGCTACATAATCACAGTGCGTGGCATGCAGGAGGTCAAAGGACCTCAAGACCACCACACACTCGGTTTGTCTTTTACCTTGATCAGAGGAAACACTACCGGAGACTGGCGCTTTGCCAGTGCCTAATGTACTCGGCAAAAACTACTTTGCACTCGGCAAAGACTACTTTGCCTTCGGCAAAGCCTTTGCCGAGTGCAGCACTCGGCAAAGAGCCTCCGGTAAAAAATCCATCGGCAAAGAATTCTTTGCCGAGTGCCCGACACTCGGCAAAGTTGGAACAAAAAAAACCCGAAAAAAAATGGAAAAAAAATGAAATTTTGTTTTATATCGGTGGAGGCCCCCACCGGCCAACTCCCCTACGCGCGAACCTCCTCTACCACTACACCACACTGTCACTTGTGTCTAGATTCTGTTTTAGTTCTAACATATTATACTAAATCGAGTGTAAATTGCTTGTTTGAGGCCCTAAACGAATTCAAATAAAAAAGTTGTAAACTGCAAAGTTTCATAACTTTTCGAGATCTACACTTTTAGTTTAGGAAGTTTTTCCAGGTCATTTACAAAATTTGAATTTCAAAATTTTGAAATTCAAACGCAGTTTTGCATGACAAGATTATTTCAAATCAAAAAGTTGCCAACTACAATGTTTCATAACTTTTCGAGATCTACAGAGTTTATTTTGGTTGTTTTTCCATCCGAGGTCGTTTGAAAAATTCGAATTTTAAAATTTTGAAATTCAAACACAGTTTTGCATGACAAGATGATTTCAAATCAAAAAGTTGCCAACTACAATGTTTCATAACTTTTCGAGATCTACAGAGTTTATTTTGGTTGTTTTTCCATCCGAGGTCGTTTGAAAAGTTTGAATTTTAAATTTTTAAAATTCAAACACAGTTTTGCATGACAAGATGATTTCAAATTAAAAAGTTGCCAACTACAAAGTTTCATAACTTTTCGAGATATACAAAGTTTATTTTGGTTGTTTAGTCATCTGTTCATCTGACATGGTCGTTCTAACATTATTCACAAATCTTATATATCTCTCTTGTAATTTCATAAACTACGAGAGAGATATGTTAGATTTGTAAACAAATTTACTTTCACTTTGTCATATGAAGAAAAGACCAAAACAAATATGTTAGATTTGTAAACAAATTTACTTTCACTTTGTCATATGAAGAAAAGACCAAAACAAACATTGTACATCTTGATGAGTTATACAACTTTGTGGTTGAAAACTTTTTCATTTGAATTAATTTACTGCTTCAAAATATGCTTTGAAATTTTCTTTGCCGAGTGTAAAAAAAACACTCGGCAAAGAGCTTCTTTGCCGAGTGTCAAAAAAAAAACACTCAGCAAAGAAGCTTCTTTGCCGAGTGTCAAAAAAAAACGCTCGGCAAAGGCGTCTTTGCCGAGTGCCCGAAAAACAACACTCGGTAAACTATTTGACACTCGGCAAAGAGCGGGTCTCCGGTAGTGAAAGGGCGTGACCGTGATTAACCAAAGGGAAAACCCCCTAGTGTGCAGCAGCAAGGATAAAGGGCGAGAGGCACCCCAAACTATCTCCGTGACATCTAACACACCCAAGTGTAAGCCACTGATCAGGCAGCTGCTGAAACACTAGGTTTCCCACACCTAGCCTCTACTGTGTTGATTGCCTGCTCCAAGCAGGCACGGGTCGTCCAAAAAAAAAGCAGGCACGGGCCTAGTTCATCTATGCTAACAAGAGCCAGTGTAAGCTCAAGCTAGGACCAACTACAGTGTTGTTCATACATGTTCATATGCAAGTTCATGCTGTTCTTGTGAAAGAACACACATCAGTGCTACTCTAGGGTCTTCAATGGTCCTATTAGCATTGAGAAGAAGGGGATTTGTCGCAAAGAACACCCAAATACCTCAAATCCCCAAAACCCGAAACCCTAATGAAGCTGAAAATCCCCGATTTGGCTCAAACCCTAACCTCGTGGAAGGGCGGTGGACTTACTGGAGCTTGCTTTCCAGCTGAGGCTCATCGTCCGCCGCACAAGCATGGCCGTCGCTGGTCCTGGCGCGTGCCTCAGTTGCGGTCAAGGCTGGCCACCTTGCTGCGCCATGGCCGCCGTGGGACCGCCGCTGTGCAAAGGGGCGTGCGCGCCGCCGCTGTGAATGGGCACCATCGTGATTCCACTCGATGGAGCCGCGCGCAAGCCAACGCAGTGCGTGACTCCGGCGAAAGGGTTCTCGGTGGCGCCAAGCTTCTCCTCAGCTGACCCAGCGCTCTCTCTCACGAGCGTGCGTGCGTGCAGGCCGCCAACGCGTTTGCCGCTGCCGCTGCAGGTGTGAAGGGAGAAGAGGAGAAATGGCTCGGGTTTGAAAGGGGAGCCCTGCATGCGAGCGCATGGGATCTCGCCGACGCGGGCCCTGCGCCCCGGCCGTTGGTCTCCTAGCCGCGAGCGACGTGGCCGCTGCGAGCCCAGCTGGCAAGGCTGCTGGCCTACGCGTGTGAGGGCGCGGGCGCTCGCTATCGCAGCGTCCCGCCGCCGCCACGGCCGCCGGTCCGGCCGGCTCTAACCGTGCGCGCGCGCAAGTGCTAGAAGCGCAGAAGCCGCCGCTGTTTTCTGTGCGGGAGAAATGGGAGGAGGAAAAGGGTTTTGGGAAGCGGTTGGTTTCAGATTTTGACCGGCCAGGGAGACACCCCCCGTTCGATCCACGATCGGACAGCCGCGGAGGACGCGTGGCTAAACAGCCCAATATGGGCCAGCGCGGGTGGGTGGACCGGCCGGCTTGCTGACCCAGGCCACGAGAAGGGGCGCGTGGGGAAACCGGCTAGTCCGAATATGGCCCAGCGTGGGTGGATATGCGGCCCAGTTCAAAATTTAATGTTTTCTTTTATTTTCAAAGAATTGGGCTGCACAGCTACGGGCCAAAATTCACTGCTAGGCCAAAATTAAATCAGGAAAAGGAAGATTATTTTTTTCGTTACTCTTAACACTATGGGCTGCATAGGGTTGGGCCAAAATTATCTTAAGGGCCTATTCAAATTATGTTTTGGGCTTTATTATTTTCAATACAATTTTTTTATGTCTTCCAATTGTACTGATAATTATGTTTAAGCCCAAATTAATGCGCATTTTTCTGCGTAATTAAAATGAAAATTCTCTAATTGAGTTGGAACCAACGGGAAACTTGATTAGTGAATTTTACATGGCTCTAATTAAATTGGAACAAATAGGAAAATTTAATTTGAGACATGGAAGTTGGTATTAAGCGTGGCTTATATTTATTATTCTAAAACGTTGATTAATAAATATTTGTCACGAAATTTTATTATTCTACTCTATCTTTTGCCCAATAGTGATGATAGATTAGAATGATAAAAGAAGTTTCTTTTGCATGAATAATGGTTATTTTCATGCATTAATATTGTCCACGGATGATCTTATTATTTCTAAAATGTAGCTTCTAATGCCTCAAACATTGCCAGAATGATAAATGGCATGGAGCAGCTTAATGGGAGCAATTATCCTTCATGGAAGGAAAAGCTCGAGATATTGCTTGCTATTGACGGTAGTTAACACATATCAAGAACCGTCAACTTACCTTGCATAAATGGTGAAAATTGATCAATATCATAGAATAGGAGGTTTATATTGACAAATTCCACGAGTTTTGGTGAATCTGTGTTTTCAGCAGGATTTAATCAGAAAACTAGCAAGGAGGATCAAAACGTCAAATAGGATCAAACTTAACCATGACGAAAACTACTCTAGAAGGTTCCAGAGGACACCAGAAGACACCACACTACAGCAGACACCGAGAGGATGCCAGGTGGGACCGGCCAGCCCCACCACCATGCCGCCCGGTCCCCTATGGGGCCCACTTGTTAGGAGCTTCCAGAATGTTCCTCCACCATCTTCTAGGATTGCATCTACGCCGTTCCTTAAGTCTGTTTGATCCAAGAGATCGCATTGCACCCCCAGGGCTATAAATACAGGCCAGGAACCCTAATTCATATTTCCACCAGGATCTAGGGCTCGCAATCAAGAGAAGATTAGTCCTCCATAGGATCTAGTCTTGTATTAGAGATAGAGAAATAGAGTGAGAGAGTAGAGTTTTGGAGGAGTTCCGTCCTATCAGTGCTCTCTCTACGACTATACTCTGGCGGAATCAAGTTCTACTAGAGCTTGCTTCTAAGATTTCTTTGGTAATCGTCTTCTGATTCAAGTAAGCATCTTGTTTATATTGTTCTTCAAGTTTATGACTCTCTTTTGAGTGCTTTGATCTTGGTGGTTCTTGATTAAAGTAGTATTCGTAGTGTAAGCATGGTGCTTAGACTAGGGTTACTCGTAAATGCACCCTCATTTTATGGATCGGTGGTAGCTCACGAATGTGACTTTTATAGCTTCGTTGAATCCTCTGTAGTCCACCTCCTGTTAATAGGACTAGCAGGAATTAGATCGGTTTTAGGGAAGAAACTCTGAATTTGTTCCTTATAAGACATCTCCCGTGATAGAACAATAGAAGGTAAAGCTTATCGAGATTGGAACTAGACATATCTCAGTAGTCTCCTTTATATTCCTATTTTCTGACTTTGATTGTGAAGTTGGGTTAAGACTAAGACTTAGTTATTCTCACTAACTGTTCCTTTAGGTTCGATATTAAAACTAGGTTATTCTCGATGAAGTGCTACAACGGTATAATATCTATGCGCTTGCAGATATATATTCTCTCAGTGTACATTTAATTTATACCAACAAGAATTTCTAGCACCATTGCCAGGGAACGGTTTGCTGAGTTAACTTTGAGTCTATCTTAATATGGTGCACCCATGGGCAATAGCCTAAAGCCAGTAGAATCTTCCAAACCTATCCTAGCACCTGGCTATGAGCTACGCCTACGGTTAATCAACATGGTTCAGTATAAACCTTTTTCTGGCGAAGTAGATGAAAACCCTATTCCCACCTATGTGAGTTTGAGCAGACCTGTGCATGTCTACACATTGAAGGCATGTCAGATGAGACCTTACGATGGAAGCATTTCCTTTCTATTTGACGGAAGAAGCTAAACGTTGGTATTCGCTCAATATTGGGAATAGCCAAGGAGATTGGGGAGCGCTGTGCTCTAGCTTTTGCTTACAATTCTTCCTCACTTATAGGGTAGTCAAACTTTGTGTAGAGGTTCTAACTTTTAAACAAAAAGAAGAAAGAATCTCTAAGCAAGACATGGGAACGCTTTAACACTCTTCTTAATTCTGGCCCTGACCTTACCATTCCAGAACCAATTCTTCTCCAATACTTCTTCATGGGTCTTACCAGAAAAACCATAGAATATCTTAATACGGCCGTAGGAGGTTCGTTCATGCATGTCTCCGCCAAAAAGGGGAGAAGCATTCTCACGAAAATGTTCCAAGACCTTCCTGAAGAAAGAGAGAAGTTGTTAGAGGAAGAATCCCAAATAGCTAAACCCAAATCTTTACCAAAACCATCATCAACTTCAGCTATTCCAGATCCCAAACCACCGTAAAAGGAGAAAACTCTAATTTTGGATTTTATGCTTGAATTCAAGGATGAACTTTTTGCCAAATATAAAAATACCTCAAATTACCATGTAATGAGGAAACCCTAGGAGCCTAGGAAATCATCATTTGTAGAACCTTTAGACCCTTCTGAGGAAGCTTTCCATAAAAAGACAATGAAAGACCTAGTGTCCATCATGAGCGATGAATGGTTAGAAGAATCAGAGCTTTCTCCTAAAGTAATTCGCATAGATTCACCCTCTATTACCATTTATTGCCAAATTAACAAGGATTCTTTCGATGCTCTTTACAATCTAGTTGTGTGTGTTAACATCATGTCTTTGATTTTTGCTCATAATTTATTAAAAGACATGCCATTAGCCCCAACAACCAAGTTATTAAAAAATCTTTCAGGACACATTGTCCCAAGTTTGGGAATTCTTTGTGCTCTTCCTATTTTGGTAATGGAACCAAAGTGCACTTGAATCTCTATATATTTGATGTTATGGAGTTTGACCTATTGATAGGACAACCAATAGAAAGACTTATCCATGAAGGAAAAAAGGGGAAGTTGAACATAAGACTTGGGAAAAATTTTGGGCTCTCTGTGCCATCACTCACTCTCTTAATGCTAAGATTGAGCCAATTCCTGAGCTAGACCCAGTGGAAGAGGTTAATGTTGCATCTCTTGATGACTTGATTGAGCCCAACCTTGAAGATGATGCCCAGTTCTTCATCGATGAGGAAGAAGACAAAGGCCCTGTAGAACCGAACCTCTCGATGAGTTGCTAGAACCGCCTAAGCCCTCCATTGAGCTCCAACCCCTGCCTTCTAGTCTTAGATATGATTTTCTTAATAATGATCAGGATTCTCCTATGATCATAAGTAATAAACTCTCTCAAGAAGAATCTCTACGCTTGCTAACTATCTTAGAAAAGCGTCATTCTGCTTTTGGCTATTCACTCCAAGACCTTAAGGGAATCAGCCCTGCTCTTTGCACCCATCGTATCCCTACGGATCCAAATTCTATACCTTATAGGGAGCCCTAGCGTAGGCTTAACAATGCGATGAGAGGTTGTTAAGAAAGAGGTCTTGAAACTCTTGCATGTCAGGATCATCTATCTGTGCCGCATAGTGAGTGGGTAAGCCCTGTTCAAGTTGCGCCTAAAAAGGGGGGCATGGCTGTTGTTAAAAATGAAAAGAATGAATTAATCCCCCAAAGAACCATCACTGGTTGGCGGATGTGCATTGATTACTGAAAACTTAACAAGGCAACAAAAAAGGTTTATTGATACACAAATGAAACTAACTTACCTTAACAGATAATGACAGTGACAGAGCAACAGCCCCACGCAGCCCAGACCAAACAAGAATCATGGCCTCTTTCAAGTCCAACCCATACCCAAAGTGACGCAACAATGGGTACAAAACACCAACAACTATAAGTCGAGATATTTGTACAAAGACATAGAGCAGAAGAAGGAAGCCCCATGAACTGCCTACAAGAGCAAGATATAAAATCAATGTACACACAACAAGATTTAATAGTATTATTAAGCTCAGAACAGAAAGCTCATACCAAAACTTTTAAAAAATGATATCAAATTTTAAATATAAAATCATAAACAAAACATGATTTTGCTGCACAATGATATCTAACCCAAGATGAAACGTTCAAGCATACATTTTTAGTAATCAAATGCCAAGTGTTTGAAGTATAGGCTAACTCAAGCAGACTCAGAAATATAGCCCAATGGCACTAAAATTCAGAAGTAGGCAGAGGGATCTGATACAGGGTTAGTCCAACAATTATCTTTTATATATAGCTCATTAACATGTTGTATAACCAGGCTTTTATGCATTCCACTATAATGAACATGGGACACCACATGTCAAAACTAGAACAGAAATTTTTCTTTAGCCCATCAAGGTTTTTTCACAGATCTTGAAGCAACAAAGGTATTAACGGTTACGAGCAAAACTGAGATGATGTTGATTACTTCAGGTGCATATCTGTATGTTGAATCAAAGCCTGAGCTAATGAGAACTAAAAAAATATAAATATAAAAGAATGAAAAAAAGAGGTGGTTCCAAATCTAAGCATGTACTTATGCCTGAGATTTAGTAGATGCAAACGCAAAACATGAAGAGTACTCACCCTCCAAGAGGAGGCTTTGAGCAGTGATTTAGATGAATTGTGATATCTTACTTTGTTTCGCAACAACGATTGTCCAGTATGGCTGCCTAACAAAAATATCTACCCACCAAGCTTATCATGTCAAGCTAGTAACCAAACTAACTAATAAAAATGAGTTCCTAACAATCCCCAAACCAAATCTCTAAGCCGAGCAATATCCTAATTTTTGTTCTCTAACACGCAGGAGAGTTGCGTATCATTATATTAATAAGAAAAAGGTATAAGAAACCCATACAACAGCCACACACACCACGCACCCCAAAAAATTATATCATTACATTGGCGCCTTCAGACTAAGACAAAAACGACCTGGACTTGGACCTGATACACTACAAATATAGCTTTGGAGAAATCAAGAGAGAGATCCCCTTAGCCCCCGGTAAGCTCCAAAATTTGAGCTTGTTGCTGCCTTGCTGGCCAGAGACAAAATGCCAGCAAGGTTTCGTGTTCCTCCAACAAAGATGCATCGAGATTCCGGTGGTTCCACAGAGACGAAGCTCCTAGAATTATAATGGAATTCATACTTTGGAGCACCTGGTTGTCAACTGAGTCATTAGTGCATGCCCACCAGTCAACAAACGAAGAAGCATCAGGTTGTGGAAGCAAGCTTTGGCAGCAAACAAAACTAGAACTGACAGGCAAAACTGCATGATACAACTTTAACTGCAGATGCCACCTTCTTTCTCATCCTTCTGTGAGCAACTGTCTTGACATAGAACGAGTCCATAACAAACAGGAAAACTGATTTGGTCATAGTAAGAATTGTATCTTTTTATGTCATATTATTCCGCTGTGAACTGTGATTTGATCTATAATAGATCCAATATCCACGATGGCCTCTTTAAAGTCCCCATCCCCTCCTCTAAGCTGGACCAGTACCCTATCATTCAATATGCTGATAATACAATCTTAATCATGAAAGCATCTCAACATGAACTCTTCACCTTGAAAGGCTTGTTGGAATCTTTCTCCCAATCAACAGGTCTCACAGGCCTGATCCCGGGGTGGGGGGGTGCGGTTCGGGCTGCTGTCACTGGCGGTGACCGGCGGCTAGGGTTGGGCGGCGGCTGCTGCAGGGCACGGCGGCAGCTAGGGCAGCGGCGACACGGCGCAGGGAGAGGCGGCGGCAGCTGTAGAAGGAGAGGGGGAAGGGGTAAGAGCCGAGGCTCTATTTCTTGTTTAAGATTGAAAGGTTACATCGCCCCTAGAGGACTTGTTTTCCAAGCAAACTAGAGGAGGAGATCTTATAGATTTGGACTTCTTTCCTAGCAAACCAATCCTATTCAGCCTAAATAAATTATATTTCTAGTTTTCCTCTTTTTCCTATTTTTTCATCTAATCTGGACTTCCCCGGTTGGCAGCCGCAAGTTGGTACTGTTCACACCGGCACTGTTTGGGGCCCAACCTAGCGCCTTGGCCCAGACCTTGGTCGACCAGGGCTCGGCGTTGGGGGCCTCTCTTTGCTTGCTTGACGTGGGGGCCTATATTTAGATGTGTGACATCACTCCCCCCTTTTCCACATAGCGCGTCCTCACGCTGTATCGTTGCCCAGTCGTCGATACTGTCTAGGTGAGATGCTCCTCCAAGGACCATCACCTTGATGCCGATGGTGAGGTGCCTCAGCTTGACCTCCACATAGATGATGTTGTCACGAGTGCGGTCGATGATGAACCCGAAGTAGTGCTGGTGGTTGCCGATGTAGCCGAAGATGTAGCCCTAGTGGCCCTTGCTGGCCCGTGTGCATCTTGAGCAGCGATGAGGATGGGACGGTGGGCACTAGCGTCATGGTGCGTGTTGATACCGACATTCCCCACGGGAAGGAAATGGCGGCCTTCATTGAGGAAGATTGTCATTGTCGATGGTAGTATGATGTGTGCCATGGGGATGCCTTCAGGGGAAAATAGCTTACCATCGCGGTTGCTGATGAAGCATGGGAGTCTACTACGAGGGAGTGCTAGTTTGTCGTTCATCCCCCAATGATGAGTGTCTAGCAGGTTCGGCAATGGTGGTGATGGCACCGAACAATAGAAACATTTGTTGGAGCCGAAGATGATCCCTTGGTGAAGTGACCAAGCCAGTGCTGCGGTGCCGCCCATGATGGTGGTGGCGACTGCACGCCCTGGTGGTAGCGCCTGTTGCTGCTGAGGTGGTGCCATGACGATGAAGGATGGGGCAGGGAGTGCCAGCTTTCTCCCCCTGCTTTCTGTCAGCGCGTCCTCACGCTAAATTATAGCTCGTGTGGAGATTTTGTTGAGATGTAGCCGAGGATGTAGACATCATTTGATGTTGGGGTTGACTCATCCTGGTAGACCACTAGTGTTCCCTTGGCATGGCTAATAACATCTGCATAGATCGTGGGGGTCTATTGAAGTTGTGTACCTAGAATTTATTAGAGCCGTTGTAATGGTGATGCCTGGTGCTAATGGCATTACACATCGTAGATGTTGGTGTTGTCCTGATGTAGAAGGTGGTGTGGTTGTCTCGTTTGGAATTCTTCTCCATGGTGTAGAAATTCTAGTAGATCGACTCAAGTGTGTCCAACCATGAAGTGTCGAGGAAGACATCAACGTGGGTGTTGTTGTTGGTGGCCTTATGTGTGGTGCTGATGAGGGAGCGTGGGATGCCAGCATCCATCAAGATCAGCTGTATAGGCCGAGGGGGCTTATTGAATTTTTGTACCTGTAGCCCGTTGTCTGGTTCTATGTGCCTAATAGGGATCTCTGACGTCGCTGTGTTGTTGGCGGCAATGAGGGTTGGGTGTGCACGGTCGAGATTGTCGACTGTGATGGTACCATATCCGCTCTCCTTCTTGATGATGGCGACGGTGGAGTTGTCGGCCTGGGGTTGGAGGACCAACGGTGATCCTGTTGCTGTGGACGTAATTGTCATTGGTGTAGTTGCAGCTGGTGTGGGGGCCGAGTTTGTTGCATCTGAAGGCACCTTTGGATCTACTGTCGGGTGAGGAAGTAGAAGAGGTCGCATTGCCATAGGTGTTACCTCTTGCTCTGGCCTAGTAATGAACAGATTGTTCATCATCTGCTCCCCGATCTCTGGGACTCCTAACCACTTGGGGCCCTCCTTCCTTGGCGGTGATCTTGCGATTCTGCTTTGCCTTGGCCACGGCTGCGGAGTTGGTGTCCTGGTTGATGGCCGAGGCGGTTCCATCTGAAGACCCCATAGATGTATCTGTAGGAAAAGAGTTGGGGGTGGTTTTGGTGTCGAGCGCGCTGGGTGTTGGCGTTGTTGTTGTTGGTGCTCCTCCTTCGTGCTCGGTAGGGACCTCTGATGTGATCTCCGGTTGAGTTGGATCTATTATCAATGGAGAATTTTGGAGCCGTGCGAAGAACTTGTCGAATTCCATCATCCAATGATCAGTATCGGGTGATGCGGGCGTCCTCCATGGTAGTGGATCAGAACATTGCTCGTAGGATCAATCTGGTCTTCGAGATACCAGGTGTCACAACCCTGATCCGGGGGCCGGTTGGGGCTGCTGTCGCCAGCGGTGACTGGCGGCTAGGGTTGGGCAGCGGCTACTGTAGGGAACAACGGCGGCTAGGGCAGCGACTGCGTGGCGTAGGGAGAGGCGGCGGCGGCTGTAGAAGGAGAGAGGGAAGGGGTAAGAGCTGAGGCTCTATTTCCTGCTTAAGATTGAAAGATTACATTTCCCCTATATTTATAGTCCCTAGAGGACTTGTTTTCCAAGCAAACTAAGCTTTCATCTCTTCTTCAGTTGCCCTTTTAGTCAAGCTTGCTAGTAACACCTTGGCATTCAATGGGATTTTGCCACTAACTTCTTCCAAATGACGATTCAAGCAAAATAGCAATTTTTGAATCCTTTCTTCATGGAGTTCTTCATCATTGGGGCATGGCAAATTTGGAAGCAGAGAAACGACTTTATCTTCAATCGTGGCCGCCCTTCCTTTGATTCTTGGAGACAAAACTTCTGTGAAGAGGCTAGGCTTCAAGCTCGTAGATTTTGCGATTCCAAACGAATGGCTTTTCTTTTCCTTCTTGACCTCTTTGGCTGAGTTGGTTTCTGGCCTTGCTTGGGCCTCTTTTCTTTGGTCTTCCTTTTGTGCAGCTCTTGAACCTCTCTGTACAGTTCTTTTTTTCTACTTCAATAAAATTTACAGTGGGGGGGTCTCCCCTGCTGTACTCACGGATAAAAAAAGGGACGCGGTGATCAATTAGGTTCAACTCACCATAATATCAAAACATGTAACAAAAATCAAAGCCAATTAAGTAGAAGATAAGCCAAATGGAAATTATTTGAACATGCCATGGTCAATGGTGAGGTGGCTTTTGTATATTTCACTTGGACATAGGATTTTTTTCTCCTGAATACGCAGGAGAGCTGTGTATCATTATATTATTTAAGAAGAGAAAAAGGGGTCCAGAGAAACCCTTGCAACACAGATCCACTCATAGGCTTATAAAAGCAGATGCACCAGTGCTAGATTGGAAAAACCCGACCTCAACCTAAAGGACATATAGAAGTAAATTTCAGGATGTACATGATGCATACCGTGCCTCTCAAAGTGGGCATTATTTTGTAGAACGCCATCTGCAATAACAACGCCACTGAAGGGAATTCACATGTGAGAAACTTTACAACTGTGTCATTATGAAGCATAAGATCAAAGCAACTAGTAGTTCAAACCAACTGGACAAGTGGACATAAACAGCAAAACCAGAAAGAGTTTTTTTCCCCATGTGTATAGAAGAGCTGCCAATACCTCAATATAAAAATAAGTGTGTTTGCAATGTAGGCAACCATTTCCCTAAATACAAGAATAAGAACAAAGCAAACATGAAACTCAGATCAGATGAATACTCATATATCAGAAAAGTAAAGAACTATCTTGCAGAGCATATATGCAAGCACATGTACATAATTTACAGAAGAAAAGAAGTCAATAATTTGATGTGTTTGTAGTAATACCCAGATTAGGGTACCTTAATTCAGTGTCAACTGAAAATTTTCATAGTACTTTTGGTAACCAACACTGGAAAATTATTCATCGACAAAATTAGGATAGGAATCGCAGGGACACTGAGTACCAGAATCGTTCCATGCAAAAAATTGGTATTAATTAATGCTTGTGTATTTATGTTTTTGTTTGTTTTTATAATGAATCTTTTTGTTGGTTACAGATCCCAAATTAACATGGCTAGTAAATAGCTATGGCGGACCCTCAAATTACTTCCCATAGTGCAATAAGTAGTTCACCAGCTATTCCAATTCCACAACCCTGGCTGACTCAACCTCTCAACCTTGTTTAGTTTCCCCAGTCATGCAAACACAGTGATAGCGTCATAGCACAGCAGTAGGATCTCTAGTTGGGAGGCTGACATGTTTCTATAAGATACATACCAGAAATGGTGTAAACTTTGCTGACTTTCACCCTTAAAAGCAGTTTTTGCAAAAGCTGCATAGAACCTGCCCAGGTAACATGGTCAATACAAGAGAAATGATATTAAAAAATATGCCAAAACTATTTGTCGACACAAGTTTACTAACATTCCCAGCGTCATGACAGTCAAAACACCAGAGACCTCCAATGAGTCTTGCGCCTGATACAAATGAACATTAGCAAAAGCAAAGTCTCCGAGAAAAGAGGGAAGTAAGGACTTCTGAGTGCCATGGCCTTACAGTGAAGAAAGCTATATAGCTGACAGCAAGAGTAAGTGAAATCTCTATGATTGTATCGTTAAAAATAAAGCCCAGCCACAGTATTGACACGATTCCAAATGCAAGGCCCAGAGCAACACTGGTCAAAGAAGATACTAATTAGCATTATACACACATATCCATATAATTCATTTTGAATGTAACAAAGAAATTCCACATACGCTCCAAGTGAAACTTCAGACAAGAACTTTATTATTGAGCCAGCATCAAAGGTTCTTCCAAGCACCATTCGATAGAATAACTGATAGACAACAATAGAGGTCCTGTAGAATTTGAGGTCATTTAGCATGAGTTTTTTTTTTGAAACGACCAGCAGGAGTTCTGCCTGGCATATATTAATAGAGAAGACGAGTGAGTTTAAACGACCGGCAGGAGTTCTGCCTGGTCATTTAGCATGAGTAGAGCTCTTACAGATTTTATAACTGTTTATAACTGAACTTGAAAACTTTTCTATTTCTAGGTATCATACATGTACCACAATACATAATATGTAGCTAATACATACAATGAGGAGAGTGAATCCCATAGTACATGAATCAAGGTTGCCTTGTATGCTCAGATAAGGTCATTGCATAGTTAACTAAACCTTGAATTCCATATTCTAACTTACATAAATAGAGTAACAAAATTTACATTCCCAATATGACTATTGAATATAAAAGCTTTGACAACTTGTGTTATTAGCATGGTAGTGTAAATACTTTCAAATTTAATTTTAGCATGAAGTATGATTTCATTTATTTATTAATGTAGCAGTGGCAAGAACAGAAAGTGCAATCTATAGGGCTCATCTACATGCCCTCTTCTAGAGTCCAATACTATAGTAGCTTACCCATCATTCATTAAGGATTCACCCTCAATGATTGTACTAAGCTTTTTACTTGCTCCGAGTTCTTTTAGCAGTGCAACCACAGCAACTGGATCAGTTGCACTAAGCAGTCCGCCAAGCAACAATGATGTTTTCCAGCTCCAGTTGTAAGGAAATGTGAGCTGTGGGACACCAATTAGGAAGCATTGGAATATCAAAACCAATGTCTCATTGTTTCTCTAAGCACATACCTTTACGGCAGCGCCAAGTAAAACTGTTGATATTACCACACCTGGTCCAGCAAGTAACACAATCTGTGCCATACATCTCTGCAAAATAAGCATCGTAGTTAGCACTCAACAAATGTATATGGAACAGTTGTGCGTACTACACCCCTGCAGTGTGACTCCTGCGTACTACACCCCTGCAGTTTGGAAATTTAGGATCCCCCTGAGGGTTCACGTCTTTTTGTGCTCTTATCGAAGAACAAGCTCTTGTCTAGAGATAACTTAGCCAAAAGGAGGATGGTGGAGGACGGTAGCTGTCTCTTTTGTGGAGGTTTGGAGAATTTTTGCCATCACTTCTTTGAATGTGTAGTGGCTAGGGGTCTTGGGGTGAGTTAGCTGCATATGAAGGTGCTACTCTCGTAACAGATTTTGAATCTTTAGCACCAAAGTGGTTGTCTGCTTGGAAGCATAGAATGTCTAAAGCCAGAAGTAATAACTGAGAATTAGCACAGAAATGAAGTAATGAACAGCATAACAGAGAGGTACAGCAGGCAGAAGTAAGGGCCATCCAGTGTTGACAGTAACGTTTTAAGAGAGAAACTGTGAGACCCCCTAACTGGGCTGGGCCGAATGGATGACACTGTAGCGCATGGTGATACGAGGCAGTGTAGTCTGGGGTGACGGCACTGTAGCACGCGGGACACTGTAGCACCGGAAGTAGTACCACCTCGGAAGATGGAGTTAGGCCAAACCAACTTAAAAGCCTGGGTCCTGGAAATCTAATAGAACTTCGGTTCGAACCTTTTACGCGAAGCGAGGATGAAAGCGTAATTAAGTTAATTAGCAGGCGTGGTTCATTCCTCGGTAGAGTGGATCTTAGCCGTTTTTTTCGGGGTTTTACAGAAACCGAAATGATTTAGACAGAAAAGAAAACTTTTGGGGGTGTGAACAAGCATTATTGTGATCATATATTAGTGTGCTCCCACATCGTGCACGGAGGATAAACAGACATCACATGATGTACCTTTATTTGGTGTACTTCCATGGAGAAGGAGCTTTCAAAGAGGAGAGCAGGTAAAAAAACAGCCAGCAGAAGATCAGGGTTTATGTTAGCCCCTGCAAATTAATTGGAAGGGAAATAACTGACTGAATGATGAATGAAATAAAACGCGGTACAAGAAACTTACATATATGAATTCCAGCTCCAAGTTTGCCTAGACCATGTTGTGTTCCATATTCTGGAAGTAATCAGAGAAAGAAAATACTACTACTTAGTAGCAGAGCAAGTATAAAAAAAAACAAAACTGGGGCTGGGGCCATTATATTACTACATCCATCCCTAAATAAATCAACTTCTGTAGTTGTATTAAGTAAAACTTTTATAAGTTTGACCGAATTTATAGAAGAAAATACCAAAAGACAAAAGTAGTGTCATTAGATACACCATAAAATATATTTTTATAGCGTGTTTATTTATTCTCATAGATGTTGATATTATTTTCTATAAAGTTGGTCAAAGTTACAAAAGTTTAACTTATGACAATTCTAGAAGTTGGTTTACTTAGGGACCGAGGGTGTATTATATAAAAAAACGCTACTAGTAGTAGTAGTAGTATCCTGATCCAAATGTGCTGACTGAAATAGAAATGCTAGTACTGCTGTAGCAGTAGTAGCAGCTAATAAGTCGCTCTATCGTTATGAATTATTTGTGGCAATCAAAGGGTGTTTACTGTAACAAGGATCGGAGCGACTGAACTGAGAGCTCCTGGTCCTGGCAGATGATTGTAGATTAATTACGAAAGCGAAAGGGGCACTGCTGGATTCAGTTTCGGAATCCCATTCCATCTGTAGATAGATTAGTAGACGGATAAGACAAGCGAATGAAGGGGGAATGGAAAGCAACCTTACCGAGGGATCCAAGCGCGACGCCGAGGACGAGAAGGGCGACGGTGTAGGGGACGCGGGTGCCGCGGAGGAGGTGGCGGGAGGCGATGCCCAGTACCAGCGACACCCCAACGAAGAGCACCGCATCGTCAGGCTCAGCGTCGCCCCCCATCTCCCAGTCCCTCTGTCTCTGTCTCCGTGTGTCTCCAATGGATATGGATCGGATGGAGGAGTGCTGCTTGCACGAGCACGACCGAAGAGTAAGAGGACGAACAATAGAGGAGGAGCAATGGCATTAGCTCACTCGTTTCCAGTTGGTACTAAGCAAAGAGAGAGAGAGAGAAGGCAGAGGTGAACAAGAGCCGCTCTTTTATTCTCCCGTTGCATGAGCTGAAGCACCTTTTGACTTTAATAATGCAACTTTCTTTATAGGATATAGGAGTACTTATATCTTTACTATTGCACTTCACTTTTTCACAGACATGACATAGTAGTACTACTTATGTCTGTCTAGAAAAACAAATGTCTAAATATTAAAGGTTGTAGCGTATACAAATCATTTATATTTAGTAAAATTTTTGAATGTTTCTATACACTAGCATATTTCAGGACTGCTCTGAAGGGAGAGTAGTAAAAAATTCCGTAGACACTGCAAAACAAGGAGCACAAACAACATACAGAAAAAAAAAAATCTAGCTTAGCTCCATCTCCTTGTCTCATCTCATAATTATATATTAGTTGAAGAGAAAAGACATGTGGCATCATGTGCTTGATATGGCGGCTGATTAACGTAAATAAATGGCTCTCGGATTACTGTCAAAGGTAAAATGTACATGTTGCAAACTCGGTGCCATCAACATCTATCAACCTGGCTGCCTGCTGTATCTAGTACGCAACTTCTTGTTATCTACAAAATCCACTAAGGTACTGTTGTGCTGCATGTACATCGGTCGACTGTATATGTCTGTTATTAAAAATATATAAGTACCAGTACAAATTGGATCTGATGTCGCTTTGTTTGACCCAGCGAACAAGCAAACAAGACAACTAGAGGAAGACAACATTAATTTCTCAAACACCTGTCATGTCGTCTCATGTCACCCTCTGCAGTTACATACAACAAATATAGATTACTTATACTTATATACTAAAAAAGAACAGATCTACTGATCCTAGCTGGATTCGCATTGATACATGGAAACCCAGCCAAACCGAGTCAAATATACGTCATGTGCTGTAGCACCTACTTTTTCAAAGAAAATCCGGCACTCGTTACAGTACTCGCTATCCAGGATGTCCACAAGACACGTAGCATCTAATGGAGAATATCAGAGTCATTTTTTTAATGTAACGACAGGAGCTCTGTCCTTCAATTAAGATGGAAAAAAGAGAGTTTTATATATAATAGAAGACACCCCTTCGAGGCAGACAAAGAGCCAAAGTAAGAAAACTCCGCCCTTGGGCGCTACTCCCTCTCTGTGTTGGCCCTCTTTCTTTGGATGATGTCATACCTAATTCTTGAAGCCACCTGCAAGACCGACTCCGAGGTGTTTGTAAAAATTCGCATATTCCTTTCTTTCCATATGTTCCAGAAAGTATAGATCACCATTTCATTGAAATGCCTTTTCTCGGCTTTGGCCACCATGCGTGCGGCCAATTCCCACCATGTGTCAATGTGCAGAGGGTCTGGTAAGGCTTGGGTGTGTTGCTGTCAAAGTGTTCCCAATTCCCATGTCAAAACTTGGTTCCATACCGCCTTAGCAAATGGGCATAAGGGGGAGAGGTGCAGGCCGGTTTCTAGAGGTCTGTCGCACAGGACACAGTGTTCCTAGTGAGGCCATCCTCTTTTCTGTAAATTATCTGCATTTAGATTTTTTTTCCTGAACGAGTATCCAAGCAAAGCTTTGCATTTGTTTTCCACGTGTGCTTTCCATATGTGGTTGTATTAGAATCTTCCATAGGAGAAGCTGAACGGGATCCAGTACGCTGATCGGGTGGAGTAGCAGCCATCGGCCATCTATTTCCAAGCAATCATGTCACATACCCCTAGGGACAGCCGGACGTTTTGAATTCTGACCCAAAGGGAGACGAACTCTTCGATTTGAGTAGCAGTGGTGATCTTACCCTTGAGGGAGCGTATCTTTTGGAGTTCTTGCTGGACCGGTTTATTTTTTCTCTTGATGAGTTGGAACAGGTGGAGCGCAAGGTTTCTGGGTGGCTCCCCTAGAGCCAGCTGCTGTGCCAGAAGCAGGTTTTCTTGCCGTCACCAATTGTGACTGTTGTTGATGCATTGTAGAGTGGTTGGTCGGCCTCATTGCAGGGAAGTTTGGAACCCACCCACGGTTTGGATTCATACACCCATTCCTGCCAAAGCCATCAGAGGCGAAGCGCTCTTCCAAATCTTTCTAGGTCGAGCACCCCTAAGCCCCCAAGCTCCTTGGGCTTGGTGGCCATTGGCCAGTTAACTAGGCAGTGGCCACCATTTTGCATTTTCATCTCCTTTCCAGAAGAAGGTATCATCTGATTTTATCTATTTTCTTCCTTGCCCATGTGGCCAAAGGAAACACCGTGAGGTGGTAATTAGGCATGGAAAATAGGACGGAAGAGACGAGCATGAGGCGGCCTACTCTGTTTAGCCATCTCCCCTTCCAGGCGGGCAACCTCTGTCCAATGCGCTCGATGAGGGGTTGCACGTGGACTTTTTGCAGAGATCTGGTGTGGAGTTGCAGTCCCAAGTATTGGCAGGGGAAGGTGCCCCTGGTTCCGACGAAGGAGGCTAGCACGCGGTCGAGGTCCATATGTTCGCATCCAATCGGGTGTATGGAATTTTTTTGCAGATTTATGTGTAGTCCCAAAAATCCCTCAAAGGCTCCGAGAATTGTCTTGACTGCTGTCACGCCCTGCATTAAAGGATTGATGAAGATGGCTACGTCATCTGTGTACATGGAGGTTCTCCACTTGGCTATTGACAGAGGTAGCGGGGTGAGGATCCCATGCTGCGTCGCTAAGTCGAGCAGACGTTGCAGTGGGTCCATTGCCAGAATGAAGAGTATGGGCGAGAGTGGGTGACCCTGTCGGACCCCTCTGCCGTGGCTGAATCTTCAACCGTGCTATCCATTGAGTATAGTTCTTGAAGTGGCCATGCAAAAGAGGATGGACACCCATTCGCGCCAACATAGTCCAAAGCCTAGTGCCTGCAACACCTATAGTAGGTAGCTCTAGTTGACGATGTCAAACGCTTTGTGGATGTCGAGCTTCATGAAGAGGGCCAGCATTTTCAGCTTGTGCAATCTTCTTGTAGTGCTCTGGATATACAAGAAGTTGTCATGGATGCTTCTCTTCTTTATGAAAGCGCTTTGACAGTTTGAGACCAAGGAATCCAATAGGGGTGCAAGCCTATTTGCCACGAGTTTGGATAAGATCTTTGCAACGCTGTGGATGAGGCTGATGGGCTTGAAATCCTTGACTCTTAGTGCATCCATCTTTTTTGGGAGCAAGACGATGTTCGCTGAGTTAAGCAGTTCAAAGCCTTGGGAGTTCATTGCGAATAGACTGTTTATGGGGTCCGTCACATCATCTTTGATGATCTCCCAACAAGATTTGAAAAAAGCCCCGGTGAAACCATCTAGACCCGAAGCTTTGTCCGGCGGCATGGAGTTTATTGTGTCTCTGATCTCCTCTTGAGTGAAAGGTGCCTCTAGCTCCAAAAGGTCTCGTTGGGTGTACCCAAGGGAGTGCCAATTGATGCTAGTGGGTCTGGGGTTCGTGGAGTCAATGTGGTCCCTAAAGTATTCTCCAATTAACTTCGCTTTGGCCTCATGAGTGAGCGCCACTCATCCATTTGTGTGCAAACAATGGATGTAGTTTTTCCTTAGCCTCGCACTAGCCCGGATATGGAAGAATTTTGTGTTGGCATCTCTGCAGCGGATGTAGGTGAGCCTAGACTTTTGCCTGATTCTTGATTTTTCAATTGCTGCCAAGCTGGCGCTGCAGGCTTTGAGACACCGGCGTAGTTCGGGTTCTTGGTTCGTGAGCGTTCTGTGTTCTTGTGCTGCTTCCAGTTGTAGCAGGACTTCTTTTACTAGTGCTAGCTGCAGTTTGTTGTCTACAATTTTCCCTCTTTTCCATCTCTTGATATCTTTGGTAACACATGCTAGCTTGATGTGTAGGTGATTTAAAGGTAGTGCGGAGTGGACTTGCTTGCTCCACTAGATCTGAACGAGCTCATGGAACCCTTGCACGCGAATCCAAAAGCTTTCAAACCGAAAGGAGGAGTTTTGATGGTGGACAATCTCTCCGTGCAGGAGTAGTGTGGTGCGGTCCGACATGAGGGACGGCAGCGAGTGGAGGAAGCAGGCCAAAAAGAGTAGATCCTATTCCGAGGTGCACAAGAGCCTATCGATTCTAGTTAGAGTCCGGTTGGTTTGCTTGTTGCTCCATATAAAACGACAACCGTTCAGCTTGATCTCTTTAAGGTGCAAGTCATCTATCATCGCCTTGAACGAGCCTATTAGGCGCCGGTTTAGGTTGGAATTGTTTTTGTCCTCCGCTTGGTAGATAAGGTTGAAATCTCCTAGGATAAAGCCGTCTTCTATGGTCGGGTGCAGGGATGCTTTTTAGTTCATGGTGGAACTGAAGCTTCGCTGCATCCCCTTGTGGCCCTTACACGACCGTGATTTGCCATTGGATTTTGTCCGCCGTCATTGTGATCGTCGCATTAAGGGCATTTGCCTAGGGTTGGATGTCTAAGAGATCGAAGTAGTCCTCATTTACAACCAGAAGGATGCCGCCCCTAGTTTGCACGGCCAGCAACATAGCAAAGGAGTTAGCAAATTTTGTTCCTACTGTGCGTTTCATTACATGTCGATCAAATGCAGTTTTGTTTCTTGTAGACAGACGACGGTGGCACCGGTATCTTTAACGAGCTCGTTGACTGCGTCTTGCCTTGCGCCGTCATTCAAACCTCTCATGTTCCAGTTAAGTATTTGACAGTTACGTTGTGCCATTAAAACAAAGGAGAGGACCCTGATTTAGCATAGCTGCCATGGCCACGAAGCGTTGAGCAAAAGTAGAAGTTTCTTGGATGGTAACAAAGCTTGAATTTGAGGGCAAAAGAGCATGGAGGAGCTGGATCTAGCCGGCCAGGTTGAAGGCCAATGGCTACCGGCGTGGAGGAGCAGGGCATGGAGACATAGCCAAAACAAGTGTGGCTACGACGATGAACTAAAGGGCAAACAGGCTCCCAGATTAGTGACGGTGGTGACTTAAGGCCTCTGGCTGTCACCCCGGGCGACCATAAGGATGGCGAGCGCTGACCGTTACCGATGGACTTACCATTGCAGGTCTTTGGTGAATACATTGGGGCTAACATGGGTACACAAAATGGGACCTTGGAATTGCCCGCTCTAGGCGCGGGGATCGTCCGTCACTGCGGCATCATCCAGGACGCAAAGGGCCATCACTGCCCTCACCTTTGGGTCAGTGAGCGGTCCCCTGAAGAGACCAACATAGCACAGAAACAGGTCATCGGAGGTGGAGTTGTCATCGTCTAGGATGCCCAACCGCTTCATGAGCACCTGGCGCGCTCTGGGCTGGGCGTCACCTCTGGGCCACTACATGGATGTGATGCACACGCTCCTGCATCTCGGTGCCCCTGCAGTCTTGCATTGTAGAGGCAGGGTGGATCGACGCTGTGGCACTTGCAGTAGTGATGAAGGCAGGGGGTGCGACAACGCCTCGACGAACGTGGCCGCTATGTTCCCTGTGTCTCGCGTGATTCCTCACGAGCGTTGGTCAGCGTCGGCGTAGCGGCCTCCTGACCCTGGGTCACCATGGCCGGTCTGGCGGTCGCATAGCCCTGACATGGCCTGGGGTTGCCTGGCCCCCGACGTCGACACCGGACGTAGACGACACCGGGCCTGAAGCGCTCCACCCGCGCACGCGTCGCCGAGGTGTTCGGCATAGGAGGCCTCAGGCGTGGCGATGACTGGTTTGCTCGTGGCGTGATGACGACTTCCAGCAAGGGCTCCACAATGTTCTCTGCAGGTGATGAGAACTACATGGTTTCCCCGTCGGGTTGTGGGAATTCCCTGCATGACAAAGGAGGATCAGGGGAGCCGTAGTCCTGTTGAGTTATGAAGCATGTCGACGCCAGTGGATTTGGGGACCCCATTGGTGATGTCAAAGGAGCACCTTGGGTTCCAGCGTTCTTGCGCTTCTGGAGTGGGCTGCCTTGGCGCGGAGTGAGTCGGTGAGCGCTTCCTTCCTCCACTGCATCGATGGCTGCCATGCTCGCGGCTAAGTCAATGGTCTTTCAGTGACGGGATGCCTGGGTAGTCTGCGGTGTTGCTGGCGGCAAGCGTAGGGCTAGAACCCCTTCTTTCGGGTGGGCGTTGCGTGACTCGTGGTAGCGCCCAGCATGTTCGCCACGGGACTCGGAGCCCCACGCTCGTGCGGAGCTCTTAGCGAGGTGGACCGGTACCGGTTCCAAGGTTTTTATTTTCAGAAATTAAAATTTATCGGGGGTCACAGATAAAGAGGATAAACATGATATATCGGAAATATTGGACCAAATTCAAATAAAATTTAATTTGAATTTAAGTAAATTTAAATAAATTTAAACAAAATTTGTACGAAAAAGATAAATATTTTTTTATCGGCGCCTACGGATAAAGAGGATATATCGGAAATATCAGGAAATTTCGGCCGATATTGGAAACCATGACCGGTTCATGTGCGGTACGGAACTGCATCGACATGTCGGCGATGATCACTAGTTGTAGAGGATCTATCGTGTCACCTGGCATGCCTAGACTCTGAGCACTCCCGCTCGCGATCCCTGGTCGACGTGCGGGATAGGCTGCAGAAGAGCCTGAAGCCCTAATTGCAGCTCTTGTCGTCGCGGCGTCTGCATCATCATCATCATCGTCGTCCTTGCGTCGGTGGGCCCTGGTGTCCGGTGGTGCCGGGTCATGTCGGTCACATGGGGCGCGCTTGTCGTCTATGACGCCGTAATGCCGCTTCAACTCCTGGGTCGTGGATTGGCTGTAGTCGTCAGGCCGGCGGGAACTCGATAAGGTCGAGCTAGACGATGATCTTGAGGGTGAGTCATCTTCCCTTGGGCGGGGTCACGCCACCGTGTAGCATCACCGAGTTACCTATCAATGTGAGTCAAGTTACCTTGGGGATGTCGAAGGGGTTGTGCGTCCATGCCCATAGACACAGGGCTCTGGTGTCGTCGCGGCGCAGGGAGCGTGAGTCCACGTAGTCAAGGTCACTGGCCCTCGCAACTACGTGCATGATGATGCTCTCGTTCTAGGCGTGGGCGGGGATTCCCTCAAGGCAGAGACAGACGTGGTAATGGAGGTCGCAATGGTCACCGTAGGGGAGCATGCCTCAGGGCTTGATGCGGATGTCGAGACTGCCAACGGGGAGTTGCTCCATGGCCACTGCCGCATCACGGTGATGTGGAAACATGAAGTCGATGAGGAAGTCTTCCGATCGATGGTGCACCACCTTGATGTCGGACTGCCTGACGCCAAGCCGAGAGCAGAAAGCCTTCTTGACGCTTTCTAGGCCGACATCATCTCGGTCCCTGCACAAACAAGCCACCACGACGTAGGAGGATAGGCGTGCCAGCTCTTCTTCCATGGTTCCATTGGACGCAGCAACCGCCGAGGTTTCTTCCGGCCGCAGGGTCAGGTCACTCGGATGTAGGCAGGGGTGGAGTTGTGGTGGTCGGTGGATGGGTGGTGAGCTGGGGATGGCGGATTGAATGAGAAGCTGACTCTCCTCTGGGCGTCTAGAGTAGGCGCCGGGGGAGGAAAGCCATCGATGGGGACGTGGATTGTGCCTAGCATGATGGACCGAAGGCGCGGGCGCCGTGCGGGAGAGGGCAAGATGGAGCGTCCTCTTCGGCTTGAGGAAGTGTTGGCATTTTTAAACGTCGCCACCAAGAATGGAGTCCATCCCCGGCAATGACCCCAGGAACGCCTGTTAGTTCTTAACGTTTACAGAAAAGATTTCGCAAGCACACGGAATTATTGTTGTAGCATTTCATCCGGAAGTATTTCAAGATATCGTTCATTTATATTTTCCCAAATGAAGGCATGATATAAAGATTCTAGTACGGATATGAACAAGATGACATGCTTGTATAATGAACCAAAGTTCATAGCAGGGGTAAAACAGTTGTTGTAGAGATAGTGTGACACACATCTGGATCTACCTTAAGGATAAACGGGAGTAGAAAGAATAAGAATAAAGGAATGTTTCCAAGCAGGAGCAGGCATATCCTAATACAGTTATGCAAAGAACAGCTAGTATACATACATACATGGTTAGGAACTAGCTCTAAGCATGAAATGGGTCGGGAGACCTCCGAGTACTGGTCTGCTAGCAACCTCATGAGGCAATTTACGTGGGGAATTACAAGGGACGGACAAGGCTGTCACCACCTACCGCCTACCCCTCAACTGTGGAGTATGAAATGCATCCGCTGGTCCCTATGTATCAGAACACCACGCTCATGTACAAAGAAAACTACCCATATCCCCCTGGGACTCTAACCCTACGGATTGACAAGTAAGGACATAGGCAAGCCCGAAGGCACGACGATCCGCCACCTCAACTTTAGCTCTAATTCTAACCATATATGTTGTATGAACGATTAAGCATAAAGTTCTATATGCTAAACATGTAACATAAGAACTTTGCTCTAGTTCATAAGCATAACTATATTGATAAGTAGAGGGCAAGAACATATTGAACTCAAATATATTTCTCATACCAAAAGTTGCCAAGATGTTCAAGCCTCTCCAAGGAAGCTTTGCCTAGCTCCAACTACTAAAAGGTAAAAATACAAAGGTGGAAGGGAGAGGTAACTCCAAATGGTGTGTGTTGAGAGGGGGCTCTCCCCCTTCTTATATACTACTCTAATGACGGTTTGGGTGACGAATATGCGGGGGGATCTTTCCCAAACCGCCTCCTAAGAGCTTATTCGGTTATTCTCAACCCGAAAGGATTGGATGGGATTGAAAGGAATTGAAGAGGATTTTGATTTGTAGAGGATAAAATTCCCTTTAATCCCCTTGGATTGGGGATTAGCCAAACAAGCCATAAGGAATGAGACAAGGTCCAGGCTGGCAGCCTACACTGAGGTGAGGAAAAGAAAAGGAGATGGGTTGGCCCGTTATTTAAGGGTTTGTCCTCATTAGATTATTTAATGAGTTTTTTGTGTTTTCACTACAACAAAAATAATTTTCGCCACTGATATTTTTACTATCACTATCAGATTTATTAAAACCGTTGGTGATGCTGGTTTAATTGTTGGTTTTTCTCCCAAATCAATAGTGAAAATAATTTATTAAACGCTAGCCACGCATCGTGATCATCGCGCTGCCGATCTATTAGTACAAAGCAGGATACCTAGGCGATGAGCAAAGAATCACTACTGAAAACAGAGCCTTTGCCGAGTGCAAACTGCTTTGAGCACTCGGCAAACACCTTCTTTGCCGAGTGCCGCACTCGGCAAAGAATTGCACTCGGCAAAAAAAGGCACTCGGCAAAGGACTTCTTTGCCGAGTGCCAGACTCTCGGTAAAAGCGCGGCACTCGGCATAGGCTGCCCCGCGTAACGGTGTTCGGCCACGTCCTTCTTTGCCGAGTGCCTGCTGTTAGGCATTCGGCAAAGTTTTTTTTAGAAAATACTTTGTCGAGTGCCCCTGACACGGCACTCGGCAAAGATTTAATTTTTTTTTGAAATGTCTTTGCCGAGTGTCCCAGATCTAGCACTCGGCAAAGTTTTTTTTTTGGAAAATACTTTGCCGAGTGCCCCTGACACGGCACTCGGCAAAGATTTAATTTTTTTAAATGTCTTTGCCGAGTGCCTCTGTGGAAGCACTCGGCAAAGCGGAAATTTCTAAAAAAATAAAAAATCCTCTTTGCCGAGCGCCTTATTCTTGGCACTCGGCAAAGACCCCCTTTGCCGAGTGCCATGCCCCGGCACTCGGCAAAGTTTTTTTATTTTTTTTTGTTTTTCGCCTCCAAATTTTTTGTGTAGCCCTTTTAAAGTACCAGGAACTCCTAATTAGAATTTGGGGAATTTGGGGATTTTTTTGGCTTTTTGATATATTTAATTACTTTAGCACAAAAAATTTGGAGGCCAAAAACAAAAAAAATAAAAAAACTTTGCCGAGTGCCGGGGCATGGCACTTGGCAAAGGGGGTCTTTGCCGAGTGGCAAGAATAAGGCGCTCGGCAAAGAGGATTTTTTATTTTTTTTAGAAATTTCCTCTTTGCCGAGTGCCGGGCACTCGGCAAAGACATTTTAAAAAAAATAAATCTTTGCCGAGTGCCGTGTTAGGGGCACTCGGCAAAGTATTTTCCAAAAAAAAATACTTTGCCAAGTGCTAGATCTGGGACACTCAGCAAAGACATTTCAAAAAAATAAATCTTTGCCGAGTGCCGTGTCAGGGGCACTCGATAAAGTATTTTTCAAAAAAAAACTTTGCCGAGTGCCTCCCTGATCCGGCACTCGGCAAAGGGCGGGTGGGTGCACTTAATTGATTTCGGTCGGCCGGGCAGTCCAAGCAGACAGCCAGCTAGCTCCCATGCCCACGCCGGCCCGCCCGCACCCCCGCGCCGTGCGCCGCCATCTGCGCCCACGCCGACCCACCCCCGCCCCCGCGCCGCGCGCCGCCCTCCGCGCTTACGCCGGCCCGCCCCCACGCCCACGCCGGCCCGCCCCCACGCCGCGCGCCGCCATCCGTGCCCACGCTGGCCTGCCCCCGCCCCCGCACCGCGCGCCGCCCTCTGTGGCCACGCCAGCCCGGCCCGGCCCCCGAGCCACGCGCCGCCCTCCCCTCCCTATGCGCCGCGCCCACGGCCGCCCCCAAGCCCGCCAGCCACTAGGCCGCGCGTCGGTGCCTGCCCCCGCCCACCCCTTCCAGCCGGCCCGCCAACGCCGAGGAGCCGGCCCTGCCCCCGGCCTTGCCCCGTGGACTGCCCGCCCCGACGCCGCCCGTGCCCGATACCGTTCCCGACTTCAGCAAGCCCGACCCCGACGCCGCCCACCCCTACCCCCGGCGCCCATTAGGTATGCCCTCTCTCTTGTTGTTGTCGTGGTAGTGATAGTTGTAGTAGTAGTGCTAGTGGTAGTAGTAGTAGTAGAAGTAGTGGTAGTAGTAGTAGAACTAGTGGTAGTAGTAGTAGCAATAGTGGTAGTAGTAGTAGTAGCAATAGTGGAAGTAGTAGTAGAAGTAGTGGTACTACTTGGATATATTCTTCTGCATGGATTGATATCCAAACTACATGGCTTCTCTTGAGACATATGTGCTTGTCGGCCATCGTGCCGCTATTTTTTGCAGGTTTTGGAAACCTCACCGTGCAGGGGAGGTTTTGCCGATTTTTTTTAAATGACAGTACATTGTTCCATTTTTGTAGAGAAGAGCCCGTCGGAGCAGAGTCTGAGTTCCCGTCGCCGTGCTGGTCTGCCTGCACCGCATCGCCTCACCACTGCACTGACCCACCACGGCCCCGCTAGCCTAACTCTGCCGCCACCCTAGGTATAACCCCTCTTTCCGTATCATGGTCGTAGATCGCGTAACCCAGTTAGGCATCTCCTGTTCGAAAGAGATACGGTTGGAGGTATGCAGATCTTTGCATATCTATGACCGTATCTGTTTCGGATTGTCCACGTTTTTTGGATAGCCCATGGATGCGTAGATGGGTTAGTTTCCATGGTCTGCTCTGGTCCGAGACAGAGTTTCGGCATCACCTCCCTATTGTTCTCCGGATACGCACTCTTCTTTGGCAGGACGTGTATCTGGAGAACAGTGGGGAGGTGCTGCCAAAATTCTATCTTGGATAGGAGTAGAGCATGGAAACTAACCTCATCTACGCATCTGTGGGTGGGATTAGGACCTATCCTCACCTATTAGACAGTAGGAACACCATGTAGATGCAATTGATGGTTACACTACTCGTTGATACATATGTTAGAGGATGGATGACTGTCAGTGGATGTACACGAGCCGGAGAAGTCAGAGTGATTACACCACAGAATGGATGAACAAGACCGATGCTTTCTTGAACAGTGCATTTGGCAAGGCTACTAAATGACATTGCCTAGTTTTGTGTCCCTGCAGCAAATGTGGAAACAGGAGAAGGGTAAATAAGGTGAAAATGGGTAAACATCTTGTGAAGAATGGATTTATGCCGGACTACACCTAGTGGGTCCACCATGGTGAAGCCCATCGTATGAGAGAGGAGGTGGTGAGACCATAGGTGGAGGCTTTTGATGCTGATGCCGGGGTAGCAGACATGTTAGATGACTTTCACCAAGGATAGTTCGATGAGGGACGTGAGAAGGAGGAGATGGAGGCAGCCGCACAGGCGTTCTATGACATGATGGACTCGGCATAGAAACCCCTTCACGATCGGTCAACGGTGTCTCAACTGGATGCCATTGGATGCTTAATGGGGTTAAAGTCCAAGTTAAACTTGAGTTGACCTGGCTTCGATAAGATGTTGGCCGTGATTGGCACCCTGCTTTCGGAGGGGCACATTCTGCCAAAGAGCATGTACGAGTCACAGAAACTCCTTCGTGCACTTAAGATGCCGTATGAGCAGATACATGCTTGTCCGAAGGGGGTGCGTCCTATTTAGGAAAGAACACGAGCATGCAAAGTTCTATCCAAAGTGTAAATCCTCCAGGTACCTGGAGGTAGACTCTGATGATGGCCAGAAGAGGCAACTTATGATCCCCGTAAAAATCCTATGGTACCTTCTATTCCTATCGAGGATCCAATGGCTATACATGACCAAGGAATCCGTGAAACAGATGACATGACACAAAAATGGCAAACTGTACAATCCTGACAAGATGGTACATCCATCCGATGGTGAAGCTTGGATCCGCTTTAATGACAAACATCATGACAAAGCAGATGAGGCTCGTAATGTATGTGTCACGCTGGCAACAGATGGGTTCAATCCTTATGGAATGATGGCTGCCCCATACACATGTTGGCCCGTCTTCGTTATCCCCCTTAATCTCCCCCCGCCCCCGGTGTCTCCTTTCAACGACATAACGTATTCTTGTCGTTGATAATTCCTGGACACCCAGGGAGTAATATGGGTGTGTTCATGGAGCCCGTGATTGATGAATTGGTTCGTGCTTGGGACGAAGGGGTATGGACATATGATCGAGCTACAAAGATAGCCTTCAAAATGCACATTTGGTACCACTACTCCCTGCATGACTTCCTGGCGTATGGGATATTCTGCGCCTGGTGTGTTCATGGGAAGTTCCCATGTCCAATATGCAAGGAAGGTGTGAGGTTCATTTGGTTGCAGAAGGGTGGCAAGTATTCGTCGTTCGACAGACATCGTCAATTCCTACCTCTTGACCATCCATTCAGACAAGACATCAATAACTTTACGAAAGGTGTCAAAGTGACAAACCCTGCACCACGGATGATGACTGGTGCCGAGGTTCATGCTCAGATAGATGCTCTCATGCCCAATGAAGAAGGTGGTTTTGTGGGATATGGTGAGCAACATATGTGGACTCATATCTCGGGCATGACGAGGCTCCCCTATTTTGCTGACCTTCTTCTGCCACATAATATTGATGTAATGCACACTGAAAAGAATGTCGCCGAGGCACTTTGGGCAACACTCATGGACACTAAAAAGTCTAAGGACAACCCTAAGGCTAGAGTGGACCTGGCAACGTTGTGCGATAGACCAAATCAAGAGATGCAGCCTCCTAGTCGTGGCAAGACCTGGAGAAGGCCTAAGGCCGATTTCGTCTTGAAAAAGGACAAAAGGAGGGAAGTACTTGAATGGATCCATACGCTAATGTTCCCTAATGGGTATGCAGCGAATCTAAAGAGGGGAGTGAACTTAGGCACTCTGCGAGTCAACAGGATGAAGAGTCATGACTACCACATATGGATTGAGTGGCTTCTTCCGGTAATGGTTCGAGGCTATGTCCCGGAGCATGTCTGGCAAGTGCTGGCAGAGTTGAGCTACTTATTCCGCCAGCTTTGTGCCAAGGAGCTCTCTCGGACCGTCATTGATGACTTGGAAAAAGCGACACCCATGTTGCTCTGTAAGTTAGAGAAGATCTTTCCACCCGGCTGTTTCTTGCCGATCTAGCATTTGATTGTGCACCTCCCATACGAGGCACGGATGGGGGGCCCATGCATGACCGTTGGTGCTATCCAATCGAGAGATGTCTGAAGACTCTTCACAAAAAATGTAGAAATAAAGCCAAATTGAGGCTTCCATTGCAGAGGCATACATTCTAGAGGAGGTGTCGAACTTCACAGAGAAACACTACACTGAGAACCTTCCTAGCGTTTATAATCCACCCCCTCGTTATAATGCTGGCAAAAATGAATCGAACCTCAGCCTTTTCCAAGGGCAACTCGGAAGCGCAAGTGCATCGACCACTAAGCAATTGAAAAATGAAGAGTGGCGCAGTATCATGCTATATGTGTTGACCAACCTTGTTGAGGTGCAGCCGTTCATTGGGTAAGTTCTGAACGAACTTGTTTCATTTCGCCGTATGTCCTTGTTTCTTTGTCCAACCCCCTTGTTTCTCGTTGGTACAGGGAATTTCTTCGTTAATCCTGGCATGGATCAAGGCAACCTACTCCAGCAAAAAAATGATACCCTTCTTTCACGGGGTGCGGGACCAGAGAGCCCCGATTTCATTTGTTGGTTCAAACAAAAAGCCTAAACTGATGCGCCTATAAGTGACGAGCTGAGATAGGTTGCAAACGGCTGTGCCATTAGGGTCAAGTCATTTACCGGTTATGGCGTGAATGGATATCGTTTTCACACAGCAAGCTATGAGCAGAGTCGGCCCAATCGAAAAACCACAAACAACGGAGTTGTTACGCCCGGCACTGATGGACTCGACTATTATGGAAGAATTGAAGAAATCTACGAACTATCATTCTATGGTTCCAAACCTCTTACTCCTGTTATATTCAAATGCCACTGGTTTCATCCTGGTGTAACAAGACGGACCCCTAAGCTTGGGCTAGTCGAGATTCAACAGGATTCCGTCTATCTAGAAAAAGATGTCTACATTGTGGCTCAACAGGCCATCCAGGTTTATTATATGTCATATGCGTGCAAAGACGCTGAACATCTTAAGGGTTGGTCTATTGTGCACAAGGTATCGCCACACGGTAAACTACCTGTCCCAAACGATGAAGATTACAACTTCAACCCAAACACATATGATGGAGAGTTCTATCAAGAAGAGGAGCTACAAGGGAGGTTTGACACAGACTTAACCGAAGAGATAGGAATGGAAGTAGACAATGAAAGGGATGATGACGAGGACGCTAGAGACGTGGTGCGAAATTTGAAGGACATACAAATGCTTGAGCGATTACGTTTAGGCAATGACAATGAAGACAACATTCCTCCTTTGGATAGTGTTGATGAGTTGGACAATGTTGATAGTGATGATGAGACCTATGATCCAGCTAATCTCAATCATGAAGATTATTTCTAATACATGTAATACTATGTTTTTTGTAATTATGTTTTGTTCATTTTTGCATATATTTCTAATACATATATTACTATGTTTTTTGTAATTATGTTTTGTTCATTTTTGCACGTATGTTTTGTAATACATGTATTACTATGTTTTTCTAATACATCTTGTTTTTCTTTTTTATTGCAGGTGATTGAACAAAGATGGCGGGCAACCGTCATAGGTCCATGAACTTGATTTACCAAAGACCACACCGGCTGCAGGAGGAGGCGGAGGGTGCGACGGAGGGATCAGACAGGAGGAGGAGGAGGACTGCCAGCCGCAGGAGGGGGCCGTCTCCTCCCACGCCGCGTGAGGAGGAGCTGGAGGAGGAGGTGGCGCCCATGGACGAGTCGGACGAGGAGTTAATTTGGCAGATAGACGACGAGGAGGAGGAGGGGGAGGCGATAGGCACAGGTTCCACTTCCTCCAACTCCTCTTCGAGTGTCTACTTGCGAGGTCCCGTGAGCCTCCCATAGGTTCTGCTTCCTCACCAACACCCAGTGATTCGCCCCGAAGGGCAAAAGTAAGTAACTTTATATGTTATCACCACTACTTCATATGATATGATGAAAAAAAACTAATAATTTTTCTTAATCACTTGTGCAGGAACTGGGTGGTTGTGTCAGGTGGTAGCGCACAGCTAGTCAACGGCATCCTGGGTCTTCTGTGCAGGCAACACTTCCCCGACATTGTCATGTACGCATCGAAGATGGAGCCAGCCTACTCGTTTGACCACTACGCAGTCGCCCCCGATGCGGAGTACCCGAACAAGGCGGCGCGGGTGAAGGCAGAGTTTTGGGTAAGTCTCCCTCGCACAACATTGCTCAATACGTCGCATTCATTGGACTTTTCTTGAAATAATGTATGGACACATCGCTTTTGTATGCAGACTTATTACAGATGCGAGGAGGGATTTGAGGCCAGGGCGGAGCATGTGACTACCAAAGCCTGTAAAAAACTCGTCACCAACATGCATCACGAGGTGCGTATCCAGGCCATCGTAACCTACTACGGGTTGAAGCATGGAGAGAGGAAAACCAAAAAAGACGCAAAAGAGATGCAGCTGACCCGGGAGTAGTACCTTGAGGTAAATGAAGAACATCAATATTGATTTCCTGGTGGTGCCAAGCGTATCCCGAGTGCTGGGCGATGATGGTGGAGAGGTGGTTCACGGAGGAGTACCTCAAGATGCACAGGGATGCCCGGGACCATCATTTGCAGATGCAAGGTCCAGCACACCATCAAGGCAGCCACAGCCTCGCCGGATACAAACAAAGCATGGGTACATGAATTCATTTATCTATTGTGACGCTCAGTTCTGCCTGATTTCTAATCATCGTGCTGTCTTTCTCGCAGTCGGCGTCACATAGTGGCTAGGCTTGCTCGGACTTCCAGGCATGGTGTGTGGCCCACAAGGGCAAGGCGACGTCCGGCGTCTCCTTCAACCTGGAGGACCCACCCGAGGCATGCACGAACCCGAGCGTCCACTCCCGCATCAGTGAGTACACTGAGGTGGCGAGGTCGCTCCATGGGTCAGACCACGATCCGAGCACCCAGGACTTCGATGGAGAGGCCGTCATGAGGGCGGGGCAAGGCAAGAAGCATGGGCAGTTCTGGCTTGGTGACAGCGTCATCGACACGGCCTCTACTCCCTTTCTCTCCTAGATCCGAGCACGGAGCACGAGCGAGAGCTCGGCCATTCGCACACGGCCGACCGTGGCACAGCACCGGTCGACGCACTCGAGGTTATTCCTGTTTTACTCATCATACATTGATCTTTACACACCTTAATTAGCTTTGCATTACTGAAACATTGGAGTGAAATATTGCAGGCCTGACTAGGAACAAGAAACGAGGCAATGTCAGGAGCTGGCGGCCCAGCTGGACGCCGAGCGGACCGAGCGGCAGGCCCAGGCGCAAAGGCTGACGGACATTACGGAGTTCCTACAAGGGCTTGGGCTACGTGTGGGCTTCTCTCTGCCTGCTGGGCTGTTGGTTCCACCTCCGCCTCCCCGTCCTACAGCTGCAGCTACTCCTAGTGAGTATGAAAGTTTTTACTTTTGCTTGTGCTTTGCTTGTATGGCCTCTACCTTCCTAAATTAGCTATCCAAATAATCTTGTCTCACATGCAATCTTTACTCCTTTGTGTAGTCTCCATCTGACGGTGGTTCGAATAATCCACCTCATGCACCTCCGAATGATAGAGCTGGGCCTTCACCACAGTCGCAGTGGCCGAGATGAGTGCACGTTGTATTTTTTTATTTGTTGTTCACTTGGTGATGGACTTGTGATATACTTGTGATGCACTTGTGGACTTTGATGGACTTGTGGATTTATTTGGATGGACTTGAGCACTTATTATTATATATGTGATATATATTGTGATGGATGTGATATGTGCGAATGAATGTGTGGATGGATGAGATATATATGCGATGGATGAGATATATATGTGATGGATGAGATATATATGTGATAAATGAGATATATATGTGATATATGTTTGTATGAATTTATTTGTCATGATGGAATGTAAAAAAAAATCAAAAATTGCCGTTTTGGGTCACTTTGCCGAGTGTTGCACTCGGCAAAGGACCCCGTTGCCGAGTGCCATGGTCACAGCACTTGGCAAAGCTGGAAAAATAGGCGCTCGGAAAACCATTTTTCTAGCTTTGCCGAGTGCCATGACCATAGCACTCGGCAAAGATTTAAAAAAAACAAAATTCAAGCTTTGCCGAGTGCCAGACAAAGGGCACTCGGCAAATAAATTTAAAAAAAAAATTCAAACTTTGCCGAGTGCCGGCCAGAGGGCACTCGGCAAAGAAATTTAAAAAAAAAATCAAACTTTCCCGAGTGCCAGCCAGAGGACACTCGGCAAAGAATTTTTTAAAAAAAAAATTCAAACTTTGCCGAGCGCCGGCCAGGGGCACTCGGCAAAGAAATTTTTTAAAAAAAAATAAAAAAATCTTTACCGAGTGCCTGCAGGGTTGGCACTCGGCAAAGAGACCGTCAACGGGGCCGAAGCCGTGACGGTCGCTTTTCTTTGCCGAGAGCCCCTGCCGAGTGTCCGATAAAAGACACTCGACAAAGAGGGCTTTGCCGATCAATTTTTTGTCCGTGTGTTCTTTGCCGAGTGCCGCACTCGGCAAATGCTTTGTCGAGTGTAATTTGACCTTTGCCGAGTGCCTCGGGCACTCGGCAAAGAACCTAAATCCAGTAGTGAATAAAGAAAGATTGTCAGCAGCCAACAACACGCAAAGGGTATTCCTTCTCCGGGAATAAAGTGTAAAGCATATCCAAAATAAAGAAGTAGCATCATATCGTTATCTATTGAACAGGAAACTTCGAACATTAGCAGAGAGAGAGTTTAGAAGACGTACAGGAGTGCAATTCAACTCTGGAGGCAAGCTAAGGCTGGCGCACCTGGGGAAGCTCAGCTGAGCTAGGAAAACAGAAGCAACAGAAAAAAAAAAAAAGGTAAGTGATGTTTCACCGGCCTCCAAGCGGCCACAGGCAGCCTCGGTCAGGCCCTAGTCGGCCACTTTCTCGCCCGTGGAAAATGAGGCGCATGACATATACCTTTGAAAATGTTTTATGTACTAGTGAGAGCTGGGTGGGAGACGGTGAAAGGGTGAGAGCTCGGGGCAGAGTTGATCTAAACAAGGCCTATTAGGAATAGCGTGGCAATTGAAGAGCATGGCCAGAGTTGGGCAAGATGAATAAATGGAGCGGAAATGTGTTTGAGGTGGCTAATTCAATTCTGATTGCCGAGGCGACATATTTCAGTTTGGATTATTTAGCAGATTAATTGAGTTTTCTGTTTTGTTTTAGCTTTTGGCATTTTTCAGAATACATGATATGATGGGTAAAATGTATTTATAATTTGGGAATTCAAATTTGTGGTGGATCACAAAATCCATAGCAAATTCCAGCAATGCACCTGGTCACTTTGTAAAATTTTAAAACCTATGCAAAGCATTTCAGCTACTGTATCCTATAGACAAACAGTCCTGTTTTAGTTGGAAAAAGAATTTTTAGAAAAAGTTCGAATTCCTAGTGGCCTTTGCATTTTCACAAACACGGGGTATATATACAGCTATCAATCAGGAAATTAAAGACAAACAAAACAGAACTGCCCTAACACCACTGGAAAACTGGACTTTGCCGAGTGCTTTTTATCGGAGCACTCGGCAAAGCAATATTTTGCCGAGTGTCGCACTCGGCAAAATAAAGCACTCGGCAAAGGTGGCTTTGCTGAGTGCCAGGCACTCGGTAAAGCCTGGCTCTCGGCAAAACTGGGCTTTGCCGAGTGCCGCGGCACTCGGCAAATGGTGGCCCGTCAGATTTTGCCGAGTGCCTAACGGCTGGCACTCGGCAAAATTTTTTTATTTTGAAAAACTTATTTTGCCGAGTGCCAGCCCCAGGCACTCGGCAATTTTTTTAAAAAAAACATATTTTGCCGAGTGCCAGCCCATGGCACTCGGCAAATTTTTTTATTATTTTTAAAAAAATATTTTGCCGAGAGCCAGACCCAGGCACTCAGCACTCGGCACTCGGCAATATTATTTTTTTATTTTTTGTAAAAATATTTTTTTTTATTTTTTAAAACTTATTTTGCCGAGAGCCAGACCCAGGCACTCGGTAATTTTTTTTTATTTTTTAAAAACATATTTTGCCGATTGTAAGCCTTGGGCACTCGGCAATATTTTTTTAAATTTTTTAAAACTTATTTTGCCGAGTGCCAGCGCCAGGCACTCGGAAAAAATTTTTTATTTTTGAAAATCATATTTGGCCGAGTGCCTCCTGGGCCGGCACTCGGCAAAGCAAGCCCACTTTGCCAAGTGCCCCCCATGGCACTCGGCAAAAAAAAATTGATTTTGGGCCCAAATTTTTTTCTGGGGCCTTGTGACAGTATTTCAAACTCTATTTTAAAATTTGGGGCAATTTTGAGTTTTTTTGATATATTTCATTAGTTTATTTCGTTTCGTCGAATTTTTCGGGATATTTCAAATTTGAACTGCAGGTACATGGAATAATGGACTTTGGTCATCCAAAAATTGATACTCATGATATTTAGGGTATGTTTAGGCCGTATCCAGGAACTCACATGAAATCTCGAGCATCTCGTTGACGTAACATGTCGAGGTACTTGTCGGAAATGTGATTTTAAATTATATAAAATGCAAACAAAGTTCGAAAATCATGAAACTTGTCGAGGTGTCGTGTTATCACATGTGGAGGCTGTGGTAAAAAATTGAGAAGGTTTCGAGCAAGTTGTGACGTCGGATGCCAAAACCCAGACATCTCCACATGTGATCACAGTGAGACGCGAAGACAAGGGAGACGCGAGCGCACCTGACCGCAGAGACAAGGGAGACGCGAGCGAACCTGACCGCAGAGCTGGAGGCCACGAAGAAGCAGATGGCGGACATGTATCAGATCATGCAAACCATCGGGCAAGCATCGGGTGTCCAAGTGCAGTTGCCAGCTTCAGCTCCGGTTCGACACTTCACTCCTATGAGTATGAAAGTTTAATGCGTTCGTGCCGTTGGGATTGTCGGCATTCATGCCGTTGTGATTGTCGGCCTTCGTACCGTTGTTTCTTGCAGGTTGGAAACCTCCCTGTGCAGGGGAGGTGCTGCCGAAATTTTCAATTTTAAGTCTAACACATGTAATCTCTTCTCTTTTGTGCAGCCTCCGTCGGTGGGTTCAAACAATCCCGCTACCGTGTCACCGGCGGCTGATCGCGTCAACCCTTCGCCGTAGTCCGGTCCTTCACCGCAGTCCGGGGGGCCACACCTGCAGTCTCCGTCGCCGCAGTAGGGATGTTGAACTTTGTGATGTTGAACTTGTAATAATAAACTTGTGATGTTGAACTTTGGTGCATTTGTGATGGATTTTCGATGGAATTATTAAATATGCGTGTGCTTGTGATATATAATGCATGTTGGTGATATAGATGTGATGATTGATGTGTGTGTGTGTGTATATATATATATATATTGTCTGTTACAATGGAATGTAAAAATTTTTTTTGCAATTCTCGGGGTCTTTGCCGAGTGCCATGGGCAAGGCACTCGGCAAAGATTTTTCAAAAAAATATATATATAATTTCTTTGCCGAGTGCCTTGCCGCGGCACTCGGCAAAGTATTTTTTTTAAAAAAAAATCAGAAATTCTTTGCCGAGTGCCTAAACAGGGGCACTCGGTAAAGAAATTATTTAAAAATAAATAAAAAAAACTTTGCCGAGTACCTGGGCAGGGGCACTCGGCGAAGTAATTTTTTTAAAAAAAAAATAAAAAAAACTTTGCCGAGTGCCTGGGCAGGGGCACTCGGCAAAGTACTTTTAAAAAAAAATAAAAAAAACTTTGCCGAGTGCCTGGGCTGGGGCACTCGGCAAAGTAATTTAAAAAAAAAATTTGCCGAGTGCTGGGTCGGGCACTCGGCAAAATAACCGTTAACGGCCGGCGCCGCAACGGCCGAAAATATTTTGCCGAGTGCCGCCCCAAGCACTCGGCAAATTTTTTTTATTTTACCGAGTGCCGGGATAAAAAGCACTCGGCAAAGACCCTTTGCCGAGAAAAATTTTGCCGAGCGGACTTTGCCGAGTGCTACACTCGGCAAAGCTTTTGCCGAGTGTTAAAACACTCGGCAAAGCCGTGGCCACCAGTAGTGTAACCTAACTCTCTGCCGATGCAACGTAATAAGTCGTACATACATGTAGTAGTACACTACTCGCTTAATGCACGGAAAAACAACTCTATTTTTGTTCTTATTAACATACACCGCCCGTGTGAATTAAATCGAAATGTCCTTATTTTCTAGACATTGATTTAAAATACGAATGGATCAGAAATTAAAATTATTCTGTGCATCTCAAACCATTAGTCGTTTCGGCTTTTCTACGTGTTATACATCTAGATATATGCTATATCTACTACATAGTAAGATCATGCTATATCTACTCCATAGTAAGATCTGTATATGAAAATCAAAATGACATATATAATTTACAACCGACGAGAGAGTAGTAGCAACAGTTGAGGAGAATGCAAATGATGTACACGCTAGCCATGCAGCGTGATCACCGCGCTGCCAATCTATTAGCACAAAGCAGAATACCTAGGCGATGAGCAAAGAATAAAGAAAGATTGTCAGCAGCCAACAATACGCAAAGGGTGGTGTTCCTTCTCCAGGAATAAAGTGCAAAGTATCCGAATAAAGAAGTCTGCCCCTTCCCATGAATATTGGGAAACTTGTATTATTATATTCTCATCATCAAGAGCATCATATCGGTATCTATTGAACAGGATGCTGGTCGAGCTCTACTTCGAACATTAGCAGAGAGAGAGTCTAGAAGACGTACAGGAGTGCAATTCAACTCTGGAGGCAAGCTAAGGCTGGCGCACCTGGGGAAGCTCGGCTGAGCTAGGAAAACAGAAGCAAAAGAAAATATGGTACGTGATGTTTCACCGGCCTCCAAGCGGCCACAGGCAGCCTCGGTCAGGCCCTAGCCGGCCACTTTTGCCCGGGGAAAATCAGGCGCGTGACATATACCTTTGAAAATGTTTCATGTACTAGTGAGACCTGGATGGGAGATGGTGGAAGGGTGAGAGCTCGGGGCCGAGTTGATCTAAACAAGGCCTACTAGGAATAGCGTGACTGAAGAGCATGGCCAGAGTTGGGCAAGATGAATAAATGGAGCGGAAATGTGTCTGAGGTGGCTAATTCAATTCTGATTGCCGATGCGACATATTTCAGTTTGGATTATTTAGCAGATTAATTGAATTTTCTGTTTTGTTTTAGCTTTTGGCATTTTTCAGAATACATGATATGATGGGTGAAATGTATTTATAATTTGGGAATTCAAATTTGTGGTGGATCACAAAATCCATAGCAAATTCCAGCAATGCACCTGGTCACTTTGCAAAATTTTAAAACCTATGCAAAGCATTTCAGCTACTGTATCCTATAGACAAACAGTTCTGTTTTAGTTGGAAAAAGAATTTTTAGAAAAAGTTCGAATTCCTAGTGGTCTTTTCATTTTCATAAACACGGGGTATATATACAGCTGTCAATCAGGAAATACTGCCCTAACCTAACTCTCCGCCGATGCAACATAATAAGTCGTACATACATGTAGTAGTACACTACTCGCTTAGTGCACGGAAAAACAACTCTATTCTTGTTCTTATTAACATACACCGCCCGTGTGAATTAAATCGAAATGTCCTTATTTTCTAGACATTGATTTAAAATACGAATGGATCAGAAATTAAAATTACTCTGTGCGTCTCAAACCATTGGTCGTTTCGGCTTTTCTACGTATTATGCATCTAGATATACGCTATATCTACTCCATAGTAAGATCTGTATCTAAAAATCAAAATGACATATATAATTTACAACCGACGAGAGAGTAGTAGCAACAGTTGAGGAGAATGCAAATGTACACGCTAGCCATGCAGCGTGATCACCGCGCTGCCAATCTATTAGCACAAAGCAGAATACCTAGGCGATGAGCAAAGAATAAAGAAAGATTGTCAGCAGCCAACAATACGCAAAGGGTGGTGTTCCTTCTCCAGGAATAAAGTGCAAAGTATCCGAATAAAGAAGTCTGCCCCTTCCCATGAATATTGGGAAACTTGTATTATTATATTCTCATCATCAAGAGCATCATATCGGTATCTATTGAACAGGATGCTGGTCGAGCTCTACTTCGAACATTAGCAGAGAGAGAGTCTAGAAGACGTACAGGAGTGCAATTCAACTCTGGAGGCAAGCTAAGGCTGGCGCACCTGGGGAAGCTCGGCTGAGCTAGGAAAACAGAAGCAAAAGAAAATATGGTACGTGATGTTTCACCGGCCTCCAAGCGGCCACAGGCAGCCTCGGTCAGGCCCTAGCCGGCCACTTTTGCCCGGGGAAAATCAGGCGCGTGACATATACCTTTGAAAATGTTTCATGTACTAGTGAGACCTGGATGGGAGATGGTGGAAGGGTGAGAGCTCGGGGCCGAGTTGATCTAAACAAGGCCTATTGGGAATAGCGTGGCAACTGACACTGGTACAGAGACGGCCTTTATTTTCGATGAAGAATCCCCTCTAGTCCCGGTTCCCCACCCGGGAGCAAGCATCCGGGACTAAAGGAGGTCCTTTAGTCCCGGGTCAGGAACCAGAATTAAAGGGGGACCTTTAGTCCCGGTGGGTAACACCAACCGGGACTAAAGGTGCCTCCTGACATGCCACGAGGCCGGCACCCTTTAGTCCCGGTTGGTAATACCATCCGGGACTAAAGGTTATTTTTTTTTCTTTTTTCTTTTGTTTTTATTTTTTTGTTTTTTTTTCAAAATAGGTTTTCGAAGTCGTATTAGTATATTTCGGTTCCAGCACAATGAACGTATTAAATGACACAATTCAAGCATAGAACTATATATATATATATATATATATATATATATATATGCATGCATGCATCATATATATATATATATATATATTTACATGCATGCATGCATATGTGTATTTTACAGTTGTTGTGATATAACAAATTTCCTCTCATCCTCTAGCTTGACTTCCATAGCAGTGTTGGGTCGAAGTAGAACTCGCCCTTGGAATCGATGACCTGGTCATTAAAAAATCCGGCTATAAACTCTTGAATTGCTTTGATCTGGTCTTGCCGTATAACCTTTTCCTCCAACCATCGAGCCTACAGGTTTGAATTAAAGGAAAATAAATTAATATATGTACATACATATATATATATAAAGACATAGTAACACAATCAATAATAATAATTAAATGAATATATAGTGTATTTTTAACGTACTTTGAGTCTCTCTGTAGGAGTTCTTTGGGAGAGCTCCTTGATAAACTTGCAAACGTAGTAACCACAGTAGTTGTTCCCCTGTTCCTGCCTCAGACACCACTTTACGAGAAAAAGATTTGTCATCCAATCTGGTGATCCGGTGAAAGCTATATGTTTAATTAATAAAGATGATGCGATTTAGGGGACTTACTTTCAAAGGGATTACATTCAGTGGCGCTTTGCATTTTCCCATGTGTTGCTTCTCAATAAAGGTTTTCCAAATACTACCCAATAAAAAAGTTGCCACGTCATCAGATATAGTTAATCATCATGTTTGTGTATATATATAGTTGCTAGAGATACCGAAATTACCTCTGGATAATATCTATCATATCTTGGTAGTCTTGTTGTGGTTTTCTCATCGAGTCATAGATTATCAAGTGACTTTTCACCAGATCGATGTCCTTCAATATCCAGTGATTGCTGCATGTGTTTATAGGATATAACGCATAACACTCATTAATTAACTATAATCAACATATGAGCCATTAAGGATGATCGATATTATTAACACTCACTTGAAGTTGTAGGGAAAGAGTATATCCTTCTTGTGGCGTTGGTTCACTACGAAGTTCATGAGGTTACTCTCTGACTCAGACTTTCAATTAGGCTTTGGAGTAATTGGGTCTTTGAATACTATATGGGGATTAACAAAACCAATTTCATTGCAGCCTTTCTTTCTGCACTCTGTCATTGTAAATCTGCATATATATAGTACTTGTTAGGATAATTTATATGCATATACACACATATGATGAGTTTAATAATAGATCGAAAGAATTATTACTTACAGGCAATAGCAGCTAATGATAACTTTGTCCAGAGAGGTCAGGTGGCATAGTTGATGAAATTCTGCAAAGTCAACATACATAACATCATCGCCACGGAACCAATGTTCGTCTCTAATTCTGACACCAACGCAGAAGTATCCACCGGTAGACGTCTGCATGTACCACTTATTTAGCAGGTACATTTGCGTCCCCAGATCACCTAAGGCTTGAGGGTTGTATAGACTCTGGCCTAGTACAAATTTTTTCTTCCAAATATCAACCTCCGCCGCACTCTCAATGTTTCCATCACCAAACATATGGTAAAGGTCGAGACCAGTCTCTTCAATAAATTCACCAAGGTGATCCAAATCGATATCCGGAGGTATGTTTGTCTGATGCATTAATCCTAAATTCGAACCATATTCATTACCAACAACTAGCAGGGGGACTGATTGGTGCGATTGTTGTCCGAGTTGTGCAACTCCTTTCCCTGCCCGCTTCTTTTTCTGTGCTGCCTCAATTGACTTGGTGAGAGTGCGGTCATAGTCCGTTAACGTTGCTTTGGACGGCTTACGAGATTCCCGCTGTTGTTGCTGGTAAGAAGCCACCTTTTTTCTTAGAATATCTGGAGCTACGAAGAAGTACGGTTTCTCCGGGTTACTCCTTGCTTCTTGATCCTTTTTAAGTTTATCATAGAATCTAGACATATCTTTTTTATATGCATCAGTTACTTCTTCCTTCTCTTCAGATATTATTTTGGGAATAGCCCTTGGTTTCACGGTGGCTTTCTTTGCCAGTGGGGGCTGGTTCTTCGTTTGCGGGGCTGGCCTCTTGCTAGTACTTGGCTTCTTGGTAGGTGGGGGCAGGGGAGGCATTGGAGACCTCCTTGGAGGTGGTGGCAGCGGCGTTGGAGACCTCCTTGGAGGTGGCGGCTACGGCGTTGGAGACCTCCTTGGAGATGGTGTGGATGCAGCCTCGCCTTCCAACACATTGTCATCGTACAGAGCACTATGATGATCTGGCTTTAAACAATTGGACTTAGGTTGGGGGAGGATCTGCTACAAAAAAAGGAATGACATATTATTATGAGCAGATTGTTAATTATTTAAGCCAATATAAATTAATGATGTAGTGTTTTCATCCGCACTTATGGTGAGGTAGTTCAGGAGGAGGTGGAGGCGACATCCCGGGAATGATGATGTAGCGCTTGCGCCATAGAATGAATGTCTTCTCTGCTTCTCTGAGAGTCTTCTCGCCATCACCTCTAGGAATGTCAAGAGGCAAATTACTAAAACCTTTTTCAGCTTTATCTACCGAGATGGTAGCATATCCTTCTTGGATTATATTCCCATGAATCCTTGGTGTCTTGGTTTGGTCGATAGGATTAATAAGACCGATAGCCACCTTGATTGTGGAATTCCCCTTCGGAATGTGTAGCTCACACGATGTACAAGGTTCAGTGACGTCATCCACAGGGAAGCACAGTCCTATGTCCCCTTGATTTGTTATCTCCATGGAAGCGCAACTACTTTTCAACTGAACAGATTGGCTAATGTTGATTCCTGGCTCTGATGCCTGCTTGCTTGCACTCACTGCTATTTGCATTTGCCTTCTGATTTCCTCCTGCATTCTCGCTTCAAGGTTTTTTCCCGCTCCTGTGCTTCGCGCACCGCTTCCTCCAACCTCTGGAGCCACTGTGCATCTTCTTCCTTCTTTCTCTGGCGGCTTCTGTAGGAAGGTCTGTCCTGAGGGAATCCATGCTCCCATGAGACACTTCCTTTGCCTCTAGTTCGGCCACCGTGTTCAATAGTCCCGATGGCGTATGTCAGTTCATCCTTCTCTCTGTTGGGCCTGAACGCACCACTAGCAGTAGCTCTCTGAGCATAAAACAATCTTTCTGCTGCTTCTTGCAGTCTTGCACCATAAACGCACTTCCCTGTCTCCTGGTCCAGTGTTCCCCCATGAGCAAAAAACCAATTCTTTGCACGCTCTCCCCACTCGAGTGATTCTAGTGTGATACCCTTGGCAAGAAGGTCTGCTTCCATTTTGTTCCACTTCTTAATGGCAGTCGGGTAGCCACCTGATCCCAAGTTATGGTGGTATGTCTTCTGTTGGGCATTACGTTGGTTCTTTATCACCCGACTCACACCCTCTTCCGACGTCTTGTACTGTACAAACTCATCCCAATAGGGCCTCTGCTTTGAGATCGGGCCTGGGACAGTGAAATCTGGTGCTATGTTCTTCTTGACATACGTCGTGTATAGGTGTTTCTTCCAAGTCTGAAATTGGGTGGCCATCTTCTTCATTGCCCAATCCCTAACTCGCTCCTTCAATTCATCACCATCTATTATATCATCATAACCATCTGTTTGGAGCGTGAAATGTTCCAAGACATCATTCCAAATTAACGTCTTGTCACGATCGGAGACAAGACTGATATGAGGAGCATTGGTCTTCTTCTTCCATTCATAGGTACTGATCGGGAGCCGGTCCTGTACAAGGTAACCATAGTGGTGCATGAATTTTGTTTTATTTGGGCCCCCTGGTTCGCCTGTATCCACATTGAACTCCGAGATGATGAAGCGGCCCTCCAATGGCTTTTTGGGACCTCGAACATTTTTACTCTTCGTTGTAGTTGTCGATGTCGATCCAGAGGGCTACAAAACATAAACATTATTTTTAATGTCATGAGCACACATAAGACATATGATAATATAAATAGCTAATAATAAAAAAATATATACTTGGCCAATATGTTGTTGCTCATTTTGTTCAAGAGCTAAGTACTGACTCTCGTCATCTGCATCCTCTTGCACATTATTTTTAGCACCATCATCGCCGGCAACTTGAGTGCCAGTGTTGATCAAATTCATCATCAACTCCTCCTCATCCATGTTTCTCGGGTCGGCCATCTAGCTTCAAAAAACAAAACTAATATATAGTACGTCAAATCTTTGCTTACATGCGTAAAATCTACGAACAATATGCATTATTAAATCTTGCCCCACGGTCACGGACGCAATTCGCCACACTAGGGCGAACTGCGTCGGTACTAGGGCGAATTAGGGCTATACATAAACGGCCGAGGGTGAATTGCGTCGGTGACTAGGGCAAACCACGTCGGTGACATCAACAACACGGTTCGCTCTAGTCACCGACGCAATTCGCCCTAGTGTGATTGTTTAGCGTTAACGATAACGATAATATGAATGTTGATCGACTAGGCCGCGAGAGAGGACAGTGTGACGAGAGTGGCAGTGCTCCGCTCTATCGTATATATGTTTGTACACATGGGTGAACGAGGGCGGCGGTGCTCCGCCGTATAAACCCTAAACCCTAGGGCGAACGAGGGCGGCGGTGCTCCGCCGTATAAACCCTAAACCCTAGGGCAAACGAGGGCGGCGGTGCTCCGCCATATAAACCCTAAACCCTAGGTTGAACGACGGCGGCGGTGCTCCGCCATATAAACCCTAAACCCTAGGGCGAACAAGGGCGGCGGTGCTCCGCCGTATAAACCCTAAACCCTAACGCTGCCATGTCATGATCAAGGTCGCAAGTGAAGCAACTACGGACGGATGGACCGGACACAGGTGCTGTTGTGCCGATAGGAGGAGTCTTGTGGCTTTTGGTAGCCCTTTACAACTCGGATTCTGCTGAGTCACTAAACTACGCCATTCGGCTGGTGCAAAAACCAGCTGGAATTCACTGTTCACGGCAACGGCCCATCCTACCGTTCAACTGCGCCGTTCGGCTGGTGCTGCATTGTGTGTGTTTGCATTTGCATTGCCAACGTGAACTTGGATCAGGTTGGACAACGGCCCATCCTACCGTTCAACGCCACCTCTCCTCTGTGAGGCTGCCGCAAACAGCAACTGTGGTCTACGTCTCGAACGAAGACGAGCAGGTTAATGGTGCTGAGCACCGCGAGCAGCCAGTACAGGTAGTCAAACGTGCCCACATTGATGTGCTGTGCCAGCCATGATGAACGGACGAAGCAGCCGAGCCTGCCGGCGGACGGCGTACCCGGACCCTGGACATTGCGACAGCCTGCCGTCCACCGGCACCGGGATGTCCTCATCCGTCTTCTCCTCCCTCAACGATGTCGCTCGTGGCAGTGGCCACCACCACCCAGCCCGTGCCGAGCTTGGCCTTGGCAGCCATGAACACTGGCGATGAGCGAGCCCTCCGCGCCGGGCAAGTGTAGGCACGGACGCCGCCATGGGCAAGGCAGCCGCGCTGGCCCAGACCCCGGTCACCGCTGGTGGCACTCACGTGTGCGAGCTCGACTCACGTATTTGATCCAATGGAAGACGCCGCTGAGGGACTGCGGTCGCCGCTCGGGAACACGACGACGACACGGGAGCGCGGGACGGTCACCGTCCACAGCTGTACATGTGAACGAGGTGTGCAGAGAGTCATGGTGAACGTACGTCCGAGGACTCGCCTGGCTGTTTGCCGTCCGCCGCGGAGATCGTCGGCGCGGTTATCGACGTGGGACGAGCAGCGGCGCGCGCTGGAGGAGAGAGAAAGCCAAGAGAACTCACCTCACGAATGCGGAGGCGTGCGTGATGGAGGGCTGCACGAGGTCATCAGTGCGAGGTGGGGTGGTGACTGGCGGCGGTGCGAGGAAGAAGAGGAGAAAGGGCGGCTGTTCGATGAGGAAGATGAGGAGGGGATCGATCTGCGCCAGGCACTGGCGCTTATATACCAGGGAGATTTACTCCCGGTGTGAAAGCTCTAAGTTTGGTTTTGGTTAATTGATGAAACCCTAAGTGCTAACCTAGTTTATCAAGATGATTATGAGATAGGTAGCACTACTCCAAGTGATGATGCAATGGCGAAGATCATGACAATGGTGATGGCATGATGATGGTCAAATGCAACTTGGAAAAGAAGAAAGAGAAAAACAAAAGGCTCAAGGCAAAGGTATAAAATGTAGGAGCCATTTTATTTTAGTGATCAAGACACTTAGTGAGTGTGATCACATTTAGGATAGATAGCCGTACTATTAAGAGGAGTGTAACTCGTATCGAAATGCGGTTATCAAAGTGCCACTAGATGCTCTAACTCATTGCATATGCATTTAGGATCTAGTGGAGTGCTAACACCCTTGAAAATATTTGTGAAAATATGCTAACACATGTGCACAAGGTGTTTGCAGGGTTGAGATGGGTTTGGGTCCCTCTCTCCCTCCCGCCGAGCTTTCGGGAAAATGAAATGTCTATTTTCTATTGCGCCGGATGCAAAATTCTTGGTGGTTGGCACACTTGAGCAAGGGTGAATAAGTTAGAGTTGAAATGGAGTTGGTCGAAATGATGCTGGCGTCGGTCTACTGACCGGACGCTGGGTCACTCAGCGACCGGACGCTGAAAGGCTGCGTTCGGTCGAGCTGGTAGAGAGGTCGCCAGTTTCGGTGTTGCACCGGACGCTGGACCTGAGATGCACCGGACGCTGGTTTCTGCGTCCGGTCAAATTGACAGGTCTGCACAGTGGCTAAGGGTTGAGCACCGGACACTGGCTGCGTCCGGTCAAGGTGGACCAGACGCGTCCGGTCAGAAAAATATGCCTCGGGGAGCTTACTGGAAATGACCGGACGCTGGGGCTTCAGCGTCCGGTCAGTTTTGACCGGAGCGTCCGGTCAACTTCGTAGCCGTTGAAATCTGACGAACAGCATTTGAAGCTGGTGACGCGTGGCGTCCATCGGGCGACCGGACGCTGAGGGCCAGCGTCCGGTCGGTATAACCGGAGCGTCCGGTCAGAGCGTGTTTTGCCCAGTGAAGGGGTACAACGGCTCTATTTGATGGGGGCTCTATTTATAGCCCCATGGCCGGCTCATGGGGTAACTCTTGCACATTTTCATTGACATAACAACCTTGTGAGCTTAGCCAAAGCCCTCCCACTCATCTCCATCATTGATCCATCATCATTGTGAGATTGGGAGAGAATCCAAGTGCATTGCTTGAGTGATTGCATCTAGAGGCACTTGGTATTCGTGTTGCGCTGCGGATTTCGCTTGTTTCTCTTGGTGGTTGCCACCACCTAGACGGTTGGAGCAGCGGTGGAGGATCGGCACGAGTTGGTGATTGTTCGTGGCCGTCTCCGGTGATTGTGAGGGGAGTTGTACCTTCCCCGGCGGAGCGCCGAAAGGTAACTCTAGTAAATTGCTCGTGTCATTGAGTTACCTCACTTGTGGGTCGGTTCTTGCGGTGTCCAATCGTGTGGACGAGGTTTGTGAAACACCTCTTAGCCGCCAAACCACCAAGTGTTGGTCGACACAACGGGGACATAGCGTGTTGGCAAACACGTGAACCTCGGGAGAAAATCGATTGTCTCTTGTCCTTGGCATTCTCCCGGTGATTGGCTATATATTCATCTTGTGATTGGTTCATCCCCTACACATCGGTATAATCACCTTACTCACTTATTTACATTCTTGCAAACTAGTTGACACAAGCTCTTTAGTGTAATTAGAATTGAGAGCTTGCTTTATTATTTATATTCATCTAGTTGAGCTCTTTAGAGTAGCTAGGTTGAGAGCTCTTAGTGAGTAATTACATAGCAAGTTTGTGTGTCCTAAGTAATCATTGCAACTAGAATTGTTGGATAGGTGGCTTGCAACCCTTGTAGAGCTAGAGCAAGTTTGCATTACGCTATTTGTCATACTAATCAAATTGCTCTAGTTGATTTGTAGATTTTTAAATAGGCTATTCACCCCCCCCTCTAGCCATATTAGGACCTTTCACGGTGCCAGCCACCAGCCAGGAGTAAAGGTCCTTTACTCCCGGTGCGTGATACCAACTGGGAATAAAGGTCCTTTACTCCCGGTGCGTGTTACGAACCAGGAGTAACCAGGAGTAAAGGACCTTTATTCCCGGTTGGTAACACGCACCGGGAGTAAAGGTTTTTTTTGGCGGGCCACGAAACTGCAGCCCACCTTTACTCCCGGGTGGGCTTTCCACCGGGAGTAAAGGTGGGCTGCAGTTTCGTTTCCCACATGTTTTGAGCAATTTTTTTAATAAAATGCAATAGTCTTGTTAAATACATAGTAAATTAAATAAAAGGCATAAAATTATTTTGTTAAAAATATGGATTTTGTTTTTCTTTATTGCACATAGGAAAAATCTATAACCTAACTTTTTATTTTTTATTATAATTATAAAACATAATGTAACTAATATTTATTATTTCGTTAATGCAAAAATATAGTGTTTAATTGAAATTATTGAAACTATTGGTTTTGGACAGGAAATTTGTTTTCACATCATTTTAACGTTAATATTTTAATTTTTCATCACTCAATATCCTAATTTAACTTTTCGAGAGAGAAATCCCACCAAATCAAACATTGATTTAATTTGAAACACGACATAATAAACATCTGAATTCACAATTATTACATAATATCTCAAACACACACTATATTAAATCACTATATCATTAAGTGGGCACAGCAGTGAACTTCTTCTTTACGTATGTCCCTTGGTTATGATCGCGTCGTAACCATGGAGTGTCCTCATCATTTACCAAGATGCTAGGGTCTTTGTTCACTTTGAAGGGCAGAATTCGGTCATCCTTTTCATAATCTTCTGACATGTCCGACTTGTCCTCAATTCCCACGATGACTCTTTTCCCTGAAAGAACTATGTGGCGCTTTGGCTCTTTGGTTGAGTCATTATCGTTTTTCCCTCTTTTTGGTTTGGTAGACATATCATTGACATAGAACAACTAATTCACATCCTTGGCAAGGACGAATGGTTCGTCTTTGTAAACAATATTACTAAGGTCTACTGTTGTCATTCCATACTCATTGTCTACTGTTACCCCGCCTCCAGTCACCTTGACCCATTGGCACTTGAACAATGGGATCTTCAAAGTAGGTGCATATTCTAGTTCCCATATTTCATCTATGCGGCCATAATATGTCTGCTTATTCCCATTCGGGTCTGTGGCATCTATGCGGACACCACTGTTTTGGTTGGTACTCCTTTTATCTTGGGCTATTGTGTAGAATATGTTCCCATTTATCTCGTACCCTTTGTATGTGATGATATGCCATGATGGTTGCATAGCCAATAAATACAGTTGCTCATGGATGCTCTCATCACCTTGACATTTTTTTCGCAACCAACCGCCGAAAGTTTCTATGTGCTTATGCGTAATCCAAGCTTCAGTCTTCCCTGGAAACTCAGATCGTAAGAGATCCTTGTGTGTCTCAATATACGGATCTACCAAAGAGGAGTTCTGTAGAACTGTGTAGTGCGCTTTATTGAAATAATCATCCTCCATACCAATATATGTTTTCCTCCCTAGTGTCCCCTTTCCGCTTAGTCTCCCCTCATGTCTCGATTCAGGAACACCAATCGAGTCAAGGTCGGGAATAAAGTCAACACAGAACTCAATGACCTCTTCTGTTCCATAGCCCTTGGTGATGCTTCCTTCTAGGCGAGCATAGTTGTGAACATATTTCTTTAGGACTCCCATGAATCTCTCTAAGGGGAACATGTTGTGTAGGAACACAGGACCGAGAATAAGAATCTCCTTGACTAGGTGAACTAGGAGGTGTGTCATGATATCAAAGAAGGAAGGAGGGAACACCAACTCAAAGCTGACGAGACATTGAACCACATCATTCTGTAGTTTAGCTAGATCAGTTGGATCAATTGCCTTCTGAGAAATTGCATTGAGGAATGCACATAGCTTCATGGTGGCTAGACGTACATTTGGAGGTAGAATTCCTCTTAATGCAACTGGAAGTAATTGCGTCATGAGAACGTGACAGTCATGGGACTTTAAGTTACATAATTTCTTCTCTGGCACATTTATAATACCCTTTATATTCGAGGAGAATCCAGATGGTACCTTGATGTTGTTTAAGCATTCAAACATGATTTTCTTCTCCTCTTTGCTTAGAGTGTAGCTGGCAGGACATAAGTAATGGCGTCCATTATCTATCTTCTCTTGATGCAGGTTGTCTCTTTCTCTCAAACAACGCAGGTCCTGTCGTGCTTCAAATGTGTCCTTAGGCTTTTCATACTCACCCATGAAGCCTAGCAGGTTCACACAAAGATTCTTTGTCAGGTGCATCATGTCGATCGAGCTGTGGACCTCTAGGACTTGCCAATAGGGTAGGTTCCCAAAATATGGACTTCTTCTTCCACATGGGTGCGTGACCGTTAGCGTCGTTCGGAATAGGTTGGCCGCCATGTCCTTTTCCAAAGATGACTTTCACATCATTGACCATATCGAGTACATCCTCACCGGTTCGGTTGCGAGGCTTGGTCAGGTGGTCTGCCTTCCCTTTAAAATGCTTGCCTTTCTTTCTTACGGGGTGATTTGCAGGAAGAAATCGATGATGGCCAAGGTACACGACCTTTCGACATTTTTTCAAGAATACACCTCTAATATCACCGAAGCAGTGTGTGCATGCATTATATCCCTTGTTTGACTGTCCTGAAAGATTACTTAGAGCAGGCCAATCATTGATTGTTACGAACAACAATGCTCGCAGATCAAAGTGTTCCTATTTGTACTCATCCCACACACGTACACCTTCTTTATTTCACAAAATGAGAAGTTCATCAATAAGTGGTCTCAGGTACACATCGATGTCATTACCAGGTTGCTTCGGGCCTTGGATGAGCACAGGCATCATAATGAACTTCCGCTTCATGCATAACCAAGGAGGAAGGTTGTAGATACTTAGAGTAACAGGCCAAGTGCTATGACTACTGTTCTGCTCTCCAAAAGGATTGATACCATCTGTACTTAAAGCAAACCTTAAGTTTCTTGCGTCATTTGCAAACTTCGGGAATTTTCTGTTGATTGCTCTCCACTGGGACCCATCAGTAGGGTGTCTCAACATATTGTCTACCTTACGGTCTTCTTTGTGCCATCGCAATAATTTTGCATGTTCTTTGTTTCTGAACAGACATTTCAAGCGTGGTATTATAGGAGCATACCACATAACCTTGGCAGGGATTTTCTTCTGCGGACGTTCGCCCTCAACATCACCAGTGTCATCTCGCCTGATCATATACCACGATGCATGGCATACCGGGCATGCATCCAATTTCTCATACTCTTTGCCACGGTACAGGATGCAGTCATTAGGACATGCATGTATCTTCTTGATTTCTAGCCCCATAGGATAGACAACTTGTTTTGCTTCGTAGGTAGTGGCGGGTAATTCATTGTCCTTCGGAAGCATCTTCTTTTGGATTTTTAGTAACTCTCCAAATCCCTTGTCAGATACACCATTCTTTGCCTTCCATTGCAGCAATTCTAGTGTGGTTTCCAACTTTTTCTGCCCTACATCATAAGTTGGGTACAACAATTTCTTGTGATCTTCTAGCATCCGCTCGAACTTGATCTTCTCCTTTTCACTTTCACATTCTCTTTGTGCATCACAAATGACCTGACAAAGATCATCAGTAGGCTCATCTTCTGCGGCTACCTATTCTTCAGCTTCTCCCATTGCAGTATCATTGAAGCACGCACCATCAGGAATAATATCATTGTCGTCCCATTGTTCTTCTTCACCTTCTTCCATTACAATGCCGGTTTCTCCATGCTTCGTCCAACAAATATAGTTTGGCATGAAACCCAACTTGAACAAGTGTGAATGAAGAGTCCTTGAGCAAGGATATTCCACCGTATTCTTACATATGGCACATGGGCAGCACATGAAACCGTTGCGTTTGTTTGCCTCGGCCGCACGTAACAAAGAATGCACGTCGTCAATGAACTCTTGGGAGCGGCGATCAGCATTGTACATCCAATGCCGGCTCATCTGCATTACATGACATAAATACCATATTAAAACCTAGATCATAATTAATTATTTATACAACATGCGTGCCACCACAAAAGGTACAAATTTATGAAAGCATCGCTACAATATAGACAATCCCAACTACCACTAAAAGAACTAAAGCTAAAATACATTTTAGGAGCACAAGGATTTCGCGACCAATCTCAACTAAAACAGACAGATCCCCCGATTGTGGAACATCTTTGGGCTTCTTCGGCTGGATCACTGCCTCAATAGCCGCCGTATCTGCCTGTTGTGAAAGATATTTTTGCATGAGTTCAACATACTCTTCCTCCCAGTAGAAGCCTGAACATCGTCCACTGCCATCCCACTGAAATTAAAACAAAAATTAGAACTTTAATCACAACCATCATGAAAATAGGTATAAACTAACCATAATCATAAAAAATACGATAAAATAACTCACATTGCGATCCGGACACTTGTAGAAGATATGACCATTGTTGGGACCCTCCTTCTTCACTCGGTACTCCATCTCAATCTTCGTCTCATCACGACACTTGCCGCATGGAATGAGAGGGAGGCCCGGCCTAAGTCACTTTGGAAACCCATGAGAGGCCGAGGACCCGAAAGCAGTTGCCATCTACTCTCTATACTCATTTTTTAATACACTATAAATTTCTCATTTTATAAACACATAAAATTAAAAAACTATAAAATTATCTATATCTCTAAACAATGAAGTGTGCTATGCATGCTAGAAATAAAAAGTGAATACTAATTTTAAATACCTACTTTAACCTTTCTTCATCCAAATATGCAAACTATAAGTTATTTTGAGCTCAAATTGTTTACAAATAAAAAAAACACCATAAAAAGAATATATATATAGTGAACAATATGAGATAAGCCAATGATGAAAAATGAGAGTATGAGATTGGTAACCTTTACAACTGAAGAATCGACGGAGGAATCGAAGAAATCGACGGAGAAATCGAAGAATAGATGGAGGAACAATGGAGGGAGGAAGCAAGAACACTAGTGCAGTGAGCTTGAAAATGTGCTGAGCTCGGGCTCGGGGAGGAAGAAGGAGACGGCCGGGATATAAAGGGGGGACCTTTAGTCCCGGTTGGTGGCTCCAACCGGGACTAAAGGTAACTTTCCAACCCCCGACGCAGCCACGGCCTAGGAGTAGACCTTTACTCCCGGTTGGAGGCACCAACCGGGAGTAAAAGTCTACCTTTAATCCCGGTTGGTGGTTCCAACCGGGACTAAAGGTCCCTGCCACCTCTGTCTGGCGCAGTAGCCGTTGGGCAGGGACCTTTAGTCCCGGTTGGAGCCACCAACCGGGACTAAAGGTCTCTCTAGTCCCGGGCGCAAAAAATGCCGGGACTAGAGCTCATTTTGGCCGAGGATCAAAGGTCTGTTCTCTACTAGTGTGAAGAGCATGGCCAGAGTTGGGCAAGATGAATAAATGGAGCGGAAATGTGTCTGAGGTGGCTCATTCAATTCTGATTGCCGAGGCGACATATTTCAATTTGGATTATTTAGCAGATTAATTGAGTTTCTGTTTTGTTTTAGATTTTGGCATTTTTCAGAATACATGATATGATGGGTGAAATATATTTATAATAGAAAAGAAATTGTTTATGGAGAAATAAATAAAGAGTAACAATAGAAGGACATCATAGACATTTCATACATTTTACCTCCCAGGAGAAATTGTTTTACCAAACGTTTTTCTAAACAGTGAAGCTGGAGCTAGAAAAAACTGTTTTATCGGAGAAGCCATAGCTAGAGCTCTACCAAACGCACCCCTATTTGATTGTATTTGGTTGAATTTATTGTTTTGCATATGCTCACCTGTTTCTCTCTGTGGTAAGATTACACTACAAGGGGTTAGGCCTTCTATGACTAACTGATTGTGACAATTACAGCCTTTTTCTTGTCATTATACCCCTTCTGTGACTATGTGACTATGGTCACAGAAGGTGGGTCATAATCCCCCTTCTGTGACTAACAGACCCAATTGTCATTAATCTTAGTGATAATTGTTGTCACCAAGTTATGACCATGATATTTGTCACTAAAGACGTCACGACATATTTTCCCGGATGTTGCCACATGTCTATTGACATGGTGAATCTAACGTGGTGGATGATGAGGCAGCTGACATGGCAGATGATGTGGCACCTCATGACGAAAATAATTGTCATAATGAGTTTGGCCCAATTGGCCCATATGCCATGGGCTATTTATTGGACCCTATTTATTATTTGGGCTTAGCACATAAACAGGCCGAATTATCATTAAATAGCCCATTTAAACAATGATCATATATAATACAATTCAAATGGCCCAATCAATCAATTGTCATACATATTCATATTTGACATTCATATAAGAGCCATCTGTTGACATAAACTGGAAGTCTAGAACATTCTTGACATAAACTGGAAGTCTAGAACATATGGACCAAGACAAAGAATCTGGTATAAGCAGATTTGAACTGAAATATGTTTCTAAGCAGAGGTGCATCAACAACATGGCTCATCGTTGATCCACAAGCTTCGCCATGCCCTGTCAACAGGAAAGCCCACATGGGAGGCGCTGCTTGGGAGAGGTTGGACGCCATCTGCAAGGAAGAATCACAGGATGCAAATAGACATATTATTACTAGAATAGTTCAAGTTCAAAATTACTACTTGGTAAATCACAGGATGCAAATAGAGATATTATTACTACAATAGTTCAAGTTCAAAATTACTACTTGGTAAATCCAGGAATTATCCTGAGCATTTTCATATTACAATTACAATGTAACTAATCCAGGAGACGACACATTTATTTTCATTTTGGTTACAGAAGAACAACATATGATTTTTTTACCTGCAGTGGAACATCTATCTACACACAGAAGACAGGAATATCTGCAGTAGAAAATCTACCTGCACACAGAAGGCAGAAATTTGTTAACAAAGAATGATGGAATTTCATAACAATCTTTTTACCACACTGCACATGGAGAATAAACATACCTGTAGTAGAACGCATTCAGCACGTTATATACTGCAAGGATAAGGCTCCAAATAGGACTAAAGTTGGACACGTTGGTTGACTGCTAGTAGCTTCTTCCTGTTCGCTGGTTCGTGAGCGTCCAACTGCAAATACGTAGAGAAGCAAATCAAGATAAGAGGATAAACACGATAGAGCTAGTAGCCTTCCTCCAAAACATACGCTGATGTCCACCAACTAAATGCATTAAAAAAACATTAGATCCAGACAGAGACGAGGAAGGGGGCGTGAGATCTTAATCGATTCGTTGTCCACTCGCACGAGCTCGCCGCCGGCACTTTTGGAGCCGCGCCGCTGCTTGGGTCTTCCTGCGTGCACGCGCGAGGCAACCTAAGGGCGCCGCCGTAAAGCCGTTCGACGGAGCCCCGTGCGGCCACACGCGACGCGAGCTGCGGCGAAGGGCCCCTCGGGGGCGCCACCGTGTCCCGCGCTAAGGCCATCCCGGCGTCGTCGGCTTCTGGCAGCTGCGGCTGTGGCTGAAGCGAGAAAAGCGGGGAGAAGAAAAGAAGGAAACGACTAGGGTTTGGGGGAGCCGGTCGCAGTCGCAGCTGCTGTTTTGCTCATCCGATAATGAAGCGCATCCGTCCATCGTGATTTAATGGTGAAGATCTCAGCATCCCTTAGCAGGCCGGTGGGGGGAGAAGTCGGCCCAATAGCCTTCACCGGCCCAGGCCCGTTTGCCGGCCAGCACGGCTGCATGCCGTATTTTCAATAAGCTTCTCTATTATTTAATTAATACACTGTTTAGTACTAAGACTAAGCAAATAAATATTAGTTGATTCCACTGCGAAAATTAAAAAAAATATTCTCTAGTTAGATTGGAACCAACAGGAAATCTTATTCTGAGAATTGTTTATTTTAAGTATTTCAGTGGTTAAGTAATATCTTAAGTTAAGATTAAGTTATATATGTTGTTTCTAAGTGCCAAGTGGTTAGCTCAAATAAACACCAATAGATGACTGGCCTAGCGGTTAGCTCCCTCAGTTTAATAGCAACAGGTAGTACATTCGAACAACTCCTGCACCGCATTTTTAATCTTTTTTTGAAGCGAGTTTCTTTCACCTGCATCCGAACGCTCAAATAAACACCCAGCAAACCACTAGCCTAGTGGATAGCTCATTTGGTTTATGAGCAACAGGCTGTAGGTACAAAACAGCTAATTTGGTTTATGAGCAACAGGCTGTAGGTACAAAACCTGGGTATGGTTCCTTTCACTGTTTATTTTCTTTTAATTTTTTCCTTATCTGCTAGCTGATCTTTAAAAAACCATAACTTTTGTATATAAACTCGAATGAAGAAAAAGTTTATATATAAATTGTGTAAAAAAAGATCTACAACTTTGTAGTTTATGACTTTTTCATTTGACATTGTTATGGTATGTAAAAAACTGATATAGTGCTCAGATCTATATTTGTAGGTCCCTAAATTTTAACATTATATCAAATTTTAGGTATGGAAATGATCTCAAATGTAAATGTTGTTAACTACAAAGTTGTAGATCTCATCACGGTCACCAACATTTGTTTTAGTTATTTCTCCATCCAAATTCATTTGAACAATTCAAAAATATTTGAATTATAGGTTTACAGTTTTTAATTAATGACGATTACATTCGATCACTTTCGTCATGAGCTATTGTCACAAAGATTGGGAAGTGCACATGGCGACAGTTGTTTATGACCAAAGCACAACTTAGTCATAAATGCTTGTCATCCATTGAAAAATTGTCATAAATGCATCGTTTCTATGACTAAAAAGCGCTTTGTCATATCAAAATTGTCATAGAAGGCCCAATCTCTTGTGTTAAAATGTTGTCACCACCCTCCAGCTTCCTCGCCAAGAGCGGCCGTAGCCAAGCCACATCCTCAGCACTATCCTGCTGGGGCCAGCTGCATTGCCTCAGCCACCATGAGGATCCTGAGCTCACTCCGTTTCCCTGCTCTCTCTAGCTCTCTGCACTGAAATCACTACATCAGCAGCTCGTCCGTAGGAATTTCAATAGCTCGGTTATTCCTGAATCTTCTCCAGTCGACAGCAACTTCATGTCCTCCTTCGTAATAGCAAGCAGAAGATCCAGGATTTATCTCCTCACTTCCAAACTAAGCTCCCTGCACAAATTGCATCGGATGCAGATCACATCTCATGCCATCCATCCAATCTTCCCATCTATCTTCTTTCAGTTTGCAAAGAAAATAACCACATACTTTATGGTTATGGAATTAGCTTCCCTGAATGATGCTTCTGTTTATTTTTGTAGTGGCAGAGGTGGTAATTTAGATACACGTTAAATGATTACTTTATATTATCTTTCATAATACCAGACATTGGTAATTTAAAAACAAATTTAGGTGTTATTTTGAATTATCTTTGGTAATGGAACTGGTGGGTAATTTAGATGCAAATTTAGGAAGAGTAGATGTTTTTTTAATTATTGTGATAATTTCTGGGGTTTATTTTTTTCTCTAACGTGACACCAGTTAGTAATATATTAAGATTAAGGTTCTCAGACAGTACAAGAACAGAAACGAAGTCTATATATTGCTGGATTGATCATAAGCAGTCAAAGACTGACTATGTGCTGCTACATAATCACAGTGCGTGGCATGCAGGAGGTCAAAGGACCTCAAGACCACCACACACTCGGTTTGTCTTTTACCTTGATCAGAGGAAACACTACCGGAGACCGGCGCTTTGCCGAGTGCCTAATGCACTCGGCAAAAACTACTTTGCACTCGGCAAAGACTACTTTGCCTTCGGCAAAGCCTTTGCCGAGTGCAGCACTCGGCAAAGAGCCTCCGGTAAAAAATCCATCGGCAAAGAATTCTTTGCCGAGTGCCCGACACTCGGCAAAGTTGGAACAAAAAAAAACCCGAAAAAAATGGAAAAAAAATGAAATTTTGTTTTTAATCGGTGGAGGCCCCCACCGGCCAACTCCCCTACGCGCGAACCTCCTCTACCACTACACCACACTGTCACTTGTGTCTAGATTCTGTTTTAGTTCTAACATATTATACTAAATCGAGTGTAAATTGCTTGTTTGAGGCCCTAAACGAATTCAAATAAAAAAGTTGTAAACTGCAAAGTTTCATAACTTTTCGAGATCTACACTTTTAGTTTAGGAAGTTTTTCCAGGTCATTTACAAAATTTGAATTTCAAAATTTTGAAATTCAAACGCAGTTTTGCATGACAAGATTATTTCAAATCAAAAAGTTGCCAACTACAATGTTTCATAACTTTTCGAGATCTACAGAGTTTATTTTGGTTGTTTTTCCATCCGAGGTCGTTTGAAAAATTCGAATTTTAAAATTTTGAAATTCAAACACAGTTTTGCATGACAAGATGATTTCAAATCAAAAAGTTGCCAACTACAATGTTTCATAACTTTTCGAGATCTACAGAGTTTATTTTGGTTGTTTTTCCATCCGAGGTCGTTTGAAAAGTTTGAATTTTAAATTTTTAAAATTCAAACACAGTTTTGCATGACAAGATGATTTCAAATTAAAAAGTTGCCAACTACAAAGTTTCATAACTTTTCGAGATATACAAAGTTTATTTTGGTTGTTTAGTCATCTGTTCATCTGACATGGTCGTTCTAACATTATTCACAAATCTTATATATCTCTCTTGTAATTTCATAAACTACGAGAGAGATATGTTAGATTTGTAAACAAATTTACTTTCACTTTGTCATATGAAGAAAAGACCAAAACAAATATGTTAGATTTGTAAACAAATTTACTTTCACTTTGTCATATGAAGAAAAGACCAAAACAAACATTGTACATCTTGATGAGTTATACAACTTTGTGGTTGAAAACTTTTTCATTTGAATTAATTTACTGCTTCAAAATATGCTTTGAAATTTTCTTTGCCGAGTGTAAAAAAAACACTCGGCAAAGAGCTTCTTTGCCGAGTGTCAAAAAAAAAACACTCAGCAAAGAAGCTTCTTTGCCGAGTGTCAAAAAAAAACGCTCGGCAAAGGCGTCTTTGCCGAGTGCCCGAAAAACAACACTCGGTAAACTATTTGACACTCGGCAAAGAGCGGGTCTCCGGTAGTGAAAGGGCGTGACCGTGATTAACCAAAGGGAAAACCCCCTAGTGTGCAGCAGCAAGGATAAAGGGCGAGAGGCACCCCAAACTATCTCCGTGACATCTAACACACCCAAGTGTAAGCCACTGATCAGGCAGCTGCTGAAACACTAGGTTTCCCACACCTAGCCTCTACTGTGTTGATTGCCTGCTCCAAGCAGGCACGGGTCGTCCAAAAAAAAGCAGGCACGGGCCTAGTTCATCTATGCTAACAAGAGCCAGTGTAAGCTCAAGCTAGGACCAACTACAGTGTTGTTCATACATGTTCATATGCAAGTTCATGCTGTTCTTGTGAAAGAACACACATCAGTGCTACTCTAGGGTCTTCAATGGTCCTATTAGCATTGAGAAGAAGGGGATTTGTCGCAAAGAACACCCAAATACCTCAAATCCCCAAAACCCGAAACCCTAATGAAGCTGAAAATCCCCGATTTGGCTCAAACCCTAACCTCGTGGAAGGGCAGGTGGACTTACTGGAGCTTGCTTTCCAGCTGAGGCTCATCGTCCGCCGCACAAGCATGGCCGTCGCTGGTCCTGGCGCGTGCCTCAGTTGCGGTCAAGGCTGGCCACCTTGCTGCGCCATGGCCGCCGTGGGACCGCCGCTGTGCAAAGGGGCGTGCGCGCCGCCGCTGTGAATGGGCACCATCGTGATTCCACTCGATGGAGCCGCGCGCAAGCCAACGCAGTGCGTGACTCCGGCGAAAGGGTTCTCGGTGGCGCCAAGCTTCTCCTCAGCTGACCCAGCGCTCTCTCTCACGAGCGTGCGTGCGTGCAGGCCGCCAACGCGTTTGCCGCTGCCGCTGCAGGTGTGAAGGGAGAAGAGGAGAAATGGCTCGGGTTTGAAAGGGGAGCCCTGCATGCGAGGCGCATGGGATCTCGCCGACGCGGGCCCTGCGCCCCGGCCGTTGGTCTCCTAGCCGCGAGCGACGTGGCCGCTGCGAGCCCAGCTGGCAAGGCTGCTGGCCTACGCGTGTGAGGGCGCGGGCGCTCGCTATCGCAGCGTCCCGCCGCCGCCACGGCCGCCGGTCCGGCCGGCTCTAACCGTGCGCGCGCGCAAGTGCTAGAAGCGCAGAAGCCGCCGCTGTTTTCTGTGCGGGAGAAATGGGAGGAGGAAAAGGGTTTTGGGAAGCGGTTGGTTTCAGATTTTGACCGGCCAGGGAGACACCCCCCGTTCGATCCACGATCGGACAGCCGCGGAGGACGCGTGGCTAAACAGCCCAATATGGGCCAGCGCGGGTGGGTGGACCGGCCGGCTTGCTGACCCAGGCCACGAGAAGGGGCGCGTGGGGAAACCGGCTAGTCCGAATATGGCCCAGCGTGGGTGGATATTGCGGCCCAGTTCAAAATTTAATGTTTTCTTTTATTTTCAAAGAATTGGGCTGCACAGCTACGGGCCAAAATTCACTGCTAGGCCAAAATTAAATCAGGAAAAGGAAGATTATTTTTTTCGTTACTCTTAACACTATGGGCTGCATAGGGTTGGGCCAAAATTATCTTAAGGGCCTATTCAAATTATGTTTTGGGCTTTATTATTTTCAATACAATTTTTTATGTCTTCCAATTGTACTGATAATTATGTTTAAGCCCAAATTAATGCGCATTTTTTCTGCGTAATTAAAATGAAAATTCTCTAATTGAGTTGGAACCAACGGGAAAACTTGATTAGTGAATTTTACATGGCTCTAATTAAATTGGAACAAATAGGAAAATTTAATTTGAGACATGGAAGTTGGTATTAAGCGTGGCTTATATTTATTATTCTAAAAACGTTGATTAATAAATATTTGTCACGAAATTTTATTATTCTACTCTATCTTTTGCCCAATAGTGATGATAGATTAGAATGATAAAAGAAGTTTCTTTTGCATGAATAATGGTTATTTTCATGCATTAATATTGTCCACGGATGATCTTTATTATTTCTAAATGTAGCTTCTAATGCCTCAAACATTGCCAGAATGATAAATGGCATGGAGCAGCTTAATGGGAGCAATTATCCTTCATGGAAGGAAAAGCTCGAGATATTGCTTGCTATTGACGGTAGTTAACACATATCAAGAACCGTCAACTTACCTTGCATAAATGGTGAAAATTGATCAATATCATAGAATAGGAGGTTTATACTTGACAAATTCCACGAGTTTTGGTGAATCTGTGTTTTCAGCAGGATTTAATCAGAAAACTAGCAAGGAGGATCAAAACGTCAAATAGGATCAAACTTAACCATGACGAAAACTACTCTAGAAGGTTCCAGAGGACACCAGAAGACACCACACTACAGCAGACACCGAGAGGATGCCAGGTGGGACCGGCCAGCCCCACCACCATGCCGCCCGGTCCCCTATGGGGCCCACTTGTTAGGAGCTTCCAGAATGTTCCTCCACCATCTTCTAGGATTGCATCTACGCCGTTCCTTAAGTCTGTTTGATCCAAGAGATCGCATTGCACCCCCAGGGCTATAAATACAGGCCAGGAACCCTAATTCATATTTCCACCAGGATCTAGGGCTCGCAATCAAGAGAAGATTAGTCCTCCATAGGATCTAGTCTTGTATTAGAGATAGAGAAATAGAGTGAGAGAGTAGAGTTTTGGAGGAGTTCCGTCCTATCAGTGCTCTCTCTACGACTATACTCTGGCGGAATCAAGTTCTACTAGAGCTTGCTTCTAAGATTTCTTTGGTAATCGTCTTCTGATTCAAGTAAGCATCTTGTTCATATTGTTCTTCAAGTTTATGACTCTCTTTTGAGTGCTTTGATCTTGGTGGTTCTTGATTAAAGTAGTATTCGTAGTGTAAGCATGGTGCTTAGACTAGGGTTACTCGTAAATGCACCCTCATTTTATGGATCGGTGGTAGCTCACGAATGTGACTTTTATAGCTTCGTTGAATCCTCTGTAGTCCACCTCCTGTTAATAGGACTAGCAGGAATTAGATCAGGTTTTAGGGAAGAAACTCTGAATTTGTTCCTTATAAGACATCTCCCGTGATAGAACAATAGAAGGTAAAGCTTATCGAGATTGGAACTAGACATATCTCAGTAGTCTCCTTTATATTCCTATTTTCTGACTTTGATTGTGAAGTTGGGTTAAGACTAAGACTTAGTTATTCTCACTAACTGTTCCTTTAGGTTCGATATTAAAACTAGGTTATTCTCGATGAAGTGCTACAACGGTATAATATCTATGCGCTTGCAGATATATATTCTCTCAGTGTACATTTAATTTATACCAACAAGAATTTCTAGCACCATTGCCAGGGAACGGTTTGCTGAGTTAACTTTGAGTCTATCTTAATATGGTGCACCCATGGGCAATAGCCTAAAGCCAGTAGAATCTTCCAAACCTATCCTAGCACCTGGCTATGAGCTACGCCTACGGTTAATCAACATGGTTCAGTATAAACCTTTTTCTGGCGAAGTAGATGAAAACCCTATTCCCACCTATGTGAGTTTGAGCAGACCTGTGCATGTCTACACATTGAAGGCATGTCAGATGAGACCTTACGATGGAAGCATTTTCCTTTCTATTTGACGGAAGAAGCTAAACGTTGGTATTCGCTCAATATTGGGAATAGCCAAGGAGATTGGGGAGCGCTGTGCTCTAGCTTTTGCTTACAATTCTTCCTCACTTATAGGGTAGTCAAACTTTGTGTAGAGGTTCTAACTTTTAAACAAAAGAAGAAAGAATCTCTAAGCAAGACATGGGAACTGCTTTAACACTCTTCTTAATTCTGGCCCTGACCTTACCATTCCAGAACCAATTCTTCTCCAATACTTCTTCATGGGTCTTACCAGAAAAACCATAGAATATCTTAATACGGCCGTAGGAGGTTCGTTCATGCATGTCTCCGCCAAAAAGGGGAGAAGCATTCTCACGAAAATGTTCCAAGACCTTCCTGAAGAAAGAGAGAAGTTGTTAGAGGAAGAATCCCAAATAGCTAAACCCAAATCTTTACCAAAACCATCATCAACTTCAGCTATTCCAGATCCCAAACCACCGTAAAAGGAGAAAACTCTAATTTTGGATTTTATGCTTGAATTCAAGGATGAACTTTTTGCCAAATATAAAAATACCTCAAATTACCATGTAATGAGGAAACCCTAGGAGCCTAGGAAATCATCATTTGTAGAACCTTTAGACCCTTCTGAGGAAGCTTTCCATAAAAAGACAATGAAAGACCTAGTGTCCATCATGAGCGATGAATGGTTAGAAGAATCAGAGCTTTCTCCTAAAGTAATTCGCATAGATTCACCCTCTATTACCATTTATTGCCAAATTAACAAGGATTCTTTCGATGCTCTTTACAATCTAGTTGTGTGTGTTAACATCATGTCTTTGATTTTTGCTCATAATTTATTAAAAGACATGCCATTAGCCCCAACAACCAAGTTATTAAAAAATCTTTCAGGACACATTGTCCCAAGTTTGGGAATTCTTTGTGCTCTTCCTATTTTGGTAATGGAACCAAAGTGCACTTGAATCTCTATATATTTGATGTTATGGAGTTTGACCTATTGATAGGACAACCAATAGAAAGACTTATCCATGAAGGAAAAAAGGGGAAGTTGAACATAAGACTTGGGAAAAATTTTGGGCTCTCTGTGCCATCACTCACTCTCTTAATGCTAAGATTGAGCCAATTCCTGAGCTAGACCCAGTGGAAGAGGTTAATGTTGCATCTCTTGATGACTTGATTGAGCCCAACCTTGAAGATGATGCCCAGTTCTTCATCGATGAGGAAGAAGATGAAGGCCCTGTAGAACCGAACCTCTCGATGAGTTGCTAGAACCGCCTAAGCCCTCCATTGAGCTCAAACCCCTGCCTTCTAGTCTTAGATATGATTTTCTTAATAATGATCAGGATTCTCCTATGATCATAAGTAATAAACTCTCTCAAGAAGAATCTCTACGCTTGCTAACTATCTTAGAAAAGCGTCATTCTGCTTTTGGCTATTCACTCCAAGACCTTAAGGGAATTCAGCCCTGCTCTTTGCACCCATCGTATCCCTACGGATCCAAATTCTATACCTTATAGGGAGCCCTAGCGTAGGCTTAACAATGCGATGAGAGGTTGTTAAGAAAGAGGTCTTGAAACTCTTGCATGTCAGGATCATCTATCTGTGCCGCATAGTGAGTGGGTAAGCCCTGTTCAAGTTGCGCCTAAAAAGGGGGGCATGGCTGTTGTTAAAAATGAAAAGAATGAATTAATCCCCCAAAGAACCATCACTGGTTGGCGGATGTGCATTGATTACTGAAAACTTAACAAGGCAACAAAGAAAGATCACTTTTCTATTGCCCTTCATTGATGAAATGTTGGAGCGACTGGCAAACCACTCTTTCTTTTGTTTTCTTGATGGGTATTCAGGTTATCACTAGATTTTGAATCACCCAGATGACCAAAGTAAAACCACCTTTACATGTCCATATGGAACTTATGCTTATCGTAGAATGTCTTTTGGATTATGTAATGCTCCAGCTTCTTTTCAAAGATGCATGATGTCTATATTTTCTGATATGATTGAAGAAATCATGGAAGTTTTCATGGATGACTTTTCTGTTTATGGAAATTTTTTTGATGATTGTCTTAAAAATTTAGACAAGGTTTTGCAAAGATGTGAAGAAAAGCACTTAGTCCTTAATTGGAAAAAATATCATTTCATGGTTAGAGAAGGCATAGTGCTTGGACACTTGGTGTCTGAAAGAGGGATTGAGGTAGATAGAGCTAAAATTGAAGTAATTGAACAACTACCTCCATCGGTAAATATCAGAGGGATCCGAAGTTTTCTTGGTCATTGTGGTTTTTATCGTCGGTTCATAAAAGATTTTTCACTACATTGCTAGACCACTAACAAATCTTTTTGCTAAGGATATTCCCTTTAAATTTGATGATGCATGCTTGAAATCTTTTAATATTTTTAAAGAAGCACTCATCTCTGCACCAATCATTCAACCCCCTGATTGGTCGCTACCTTTTGAAATCATGTGTGATGCTAGTGATTATGCTGTGGGGGCAGTTTTGGGACAAACAAAAGATAGAAAGTATCATGCAATTGCTTATGCTAGCAAAACTCTGATAGGACCACAACTTAATTATGCAACAACTGAAAAGGAACTCCTAGCTATTTTTTTGCTATTGATAAGTTTAGATCTTACTTAGTAGGAGCTAAGGTGATTGTTTACACTAATCATGCTGCTTTGAAATACCTACTCACTAAGAAAGATGCTAAACCAAGATTGATAAGATGGATTTTACTACTCCAAGAATTTGATTTAGAAATAAAAGATAAAAAGGGAGTAGAAAATTCTATTGCCGATCACTTGTCTAGAATGCAGTTTGAGAATTCAGAGGAACTACCCATCAATGATTCACTAAGGGGACGACATGCTCTTCAAGATCACTAGATCAGGACCCCTGGTACACGAATATTGTCAATTTTATGGTTGCGGGTTATGTACCACCAGAGGGAGAACAAAAGGAAGCTTATCTACGAGAGTCGTCTCCACATATTGGATCCACCGTATCCTCTTCAGAGTCTGCTCTGATGGTTTACTCAGGAGATGTGTACCAGTGGAAGAAGGCATCAAGATCATTGAACGATGCCACTCATCACCATATGGAGGACATTATGGGGCATTCCGTACTCATGCAAAGATTTGGTAGAGTGGATTCTTTTGGCCAAGCATGTATGAAGACATGAAGGATTTCATCAAGAGATGTGAAGCATGTTAGAGGCATAGGAATATCAATTCAAGAGATACCATGCCACTCACCAACAACCTCTAGATTGAGCTCTTCGATGTTTGGGGAATTGACTATATGGGACCATTCCTAAAGTCAAAGAACTATGAGTACATCTTGGTGGTAGTTTATTATGTCTCCAAGTGGGTTGAAGCCATGCTATGCTAAGCTACTGATGCAAAGAACTCCAAGAAGATGTTTGAAGAAATAATATTTCCAAGATTCGGAGTTCCGAGGATGGTGATTAGCGATGGAGGGACTCACTTCACTGATAAGGTCTTCCATAGATACTTAATGAAGCATGGGATCCACCATAATGTTGCTACTCCATACCACCCTTAGATAAGTGGCCTAGGCAGAGACATCCTAATAAACAAATCAAGAATATTCTGCAGAAGATGGTAGATGAAATGGGAACTGCATGGAAAGATCGATTACCCGATGCACTATGGGCTTACAGAATAGCTTATAAGACACCATTGGGTATGTCACCATATCAGTTGGTCTATGGGAAGACCTGTCATCTACCTATGGAGCTAGAATTCAAAGCTCACTAGGCCATCAGGCGATGGAACATGGACTTTGAAGCTGCAGGAGTAAAGAGGAAGATGCAACTCTCTGAGTTGGATGAATGGCATGAACGAGCATATCATAACTCCAAGATATACAAGGAGAGAACCAAAAGATGGCTTGACAAGAGGATCAAGGAAGGAGTTTGCACCCGGAGATAAGGTATTACTTTTAATTCTAGGGTTAAATTATTCGGGCATGGAAAACTTCGAAAGCAAGTGGGAAGAACCATTTACTGTTGTAAACACTTCATCGCATGGAGCGGTAACTCTTCAAATCGACAAAGGTACGTTATTCAAGGTAAATGGACACCATCTCAAAATCTTCTAGAACCTAAACAACCACCTAAGGTTGTTGATGAGGTGGATTTTTAGATTTTACCTTAATTATACCACCACCATCAACCGTTACGAGATATATCGCGAAAATATGATTTTCGAGGATAGAAACAAGTTAGAAACCCACGCGAGGAAAGTCACCCTGAGGGGATGACCAGTGGGGCCAGGTCAGGCCCCATCCCTATACCAGGCGGTCCCCTATCAGTCCCTCTCATCCTCCGCCAACTTTCTCGCTCTTTCTACACTCTTCCACGATAAGATCACGTATATTTCAGATCCATTCACATATTCCCTCGTATGGAACCATTAGGGTTGAGATTTTGACCCCTGCTACAAGATGAACCCCTGCTATATAAACATACCCCTGCCTGCCTCCTTCCTCATTCCATCCAAGCCTTCTCTCTCCCATAGCAGAATTCTCCTCCTCTCTAGATCCAATGGCCTGGAAAAGAGATCATCCCTTTCGGAGTCGACCTTAACAAACTTCCTCCTAGGGAAGACTCTCTTTCCATCATCCTTGTAGAGGAACCTCTACCTCTCGCTATCATTCCTCTGAAGCAAGTAGCCACTGATGCTGCCAAGAAGGAGCTACGAGCAAGCCTACTATGCTCAAGTTTGTTAACTGATGCTTCCTCCACCTCAAGGTCATCTACTCCTAAAGGATGCGCCGAAGGGACCGAAGATTGCCGTACCGAAGGATGTCAAGCTCTTACCTCCAAGACCTAATGAGATGCTAGGTTGGTGTCAAGACCAACAAGCTTGGAGAGGTCACTTGTGTGAAGTACACTACTAGCCACTCCCCGAGTGTCTCTTGATGGTATTAGAGCTGCACCAAGCCAAGCCAAATTCATTCCACCAAGGGAGACACCAAAGAGACCTGCTCCACCATTGGAAAGAGAAGAGAAGCATCCAAGGACAACCATCGCGATGCTAGAGACAAGGATTGACCATATTTCCCAGACCATCACATCTCTCCAACAACAGAACACTCTCCTCATTAGGACTATAGACGCTCTGAATAAGAAGATAGGATTATAAACTATTGAGCGAAAGAAATTAGAGAAGCAGATCGAAATTCTTTCCAATTGTGTTGGGAAGAAAAGAGAGAGTTGAGACTTAGCGATTAATAATAAGGCACAAGTTTTAGTTAGGTTAAAGTTTTTAGGTTCATCGTTTGAGATGTTAGGTATGTCGCTAGCTTAGTTGTTAAATCGATTAAAGTTAGGGTGAATTTTATGATTTGTAATAAAGTGCCTTATTCAATCATTAATGGAGATTTGTTATCATGATTACCTATTCTCTATCTCTATTTTGGATATGTGTTTGTCTCCACATGTTGTGCAGAAAAGGTTATACAGAAAAACAAGTGTGGGGGAGACACACCACGACGACAGAGCGAAATTCAATCACGAAAATCACAAATTATGTAAAGTAATTAACCAGGTACCACGTACGATGAAGCGGGCCCTAAGAGGCTACCAGAGCAGGCCGCCCAGCATCCCCTATGGGCTGGCTAGCCCACCACCTCATCATCTCGCCTCGTGCTTTGTCCATGGTTAGGTTTGAGCCCAATACACTCTATTTTCATGTGTTTCATTTTCCAGTTTCGAAACGAATTGAAAATCACATGATAAAACAATTTTAAAACATGAGGAAAGATTATTTCAAGCCATGACTTAAGGATAGACTTACATAATATTCTTCCTGGAAGTCTTGCTACTATTGGGAACTTATTATTAGGGACCTCATGTTACTTAAGTTGTTGAGGAATGAGGTATAGTAGAATAAGAGAACTTGATTCTTGATGTCTAGTCATTGGAGAATTTTATTTCAAAAAGAAAAATGAATAGCTATACTTCTCCTTTGTGGTAAGCAATAACCTACCAGAGCCATATATAGGATAGATAAACCTTCTACATATACTACTTGTGTTTGTATTGAGTTTGGTCAAACCTTGTGACCCTTGTTGAGAAACTTATCATGCTCTCAAGATCAAGATCACAGTACACTCCACATATATCTGCTGCTCCTACACTAAGAGTATGCAACAACATGTTTTCCATCCACCCAAAATGTTCTACTCCTACACTGGGAGAAGACACAAAAAGATGTTTGTTAGGAATAAATGCTCCAAGTTCTTGTAAATGTCTTTCTTAAAGGTTTTCCAATTTGCAGAAAGAGGCATGTGGCTATGTAAAAAAGAAAAGTATTGAAAAAATGGACAAGTGTCTAAGATATCTAAAATAATGGGTACTCAGATGCCTGTTGGCGATCCTTAACTCACACTTTTAACCGCCATCATTTACATAAAACAAACACTAAAACTTAGAACTAGGGATTACAACTAATCAATTCCACAAGTTTTGGTGATTTCTCATTTACAGGAGAACATATAAGGAAATACACATAAATGGCCAAGAAATACAAGAAAACCATGGGAAGAGAAAGAGGCCCACTTACCAGACAATCTGGGCCTCAAACATAGGTCAAAACTGCCCAACAATGAACCCAAGAAGTGGAGGCCCAAAACCCAGTCCAAATCCATCTCGGGCTGCAGGAGCAGGCTCGAGTAAAATGGATGCCCAGGATGCATACGGACTCCAGTTTTGGGGCATCCACCTATCCACAGGAAAGCTAACGAAAATATCTACAAGCTCACAAAAGATGGGGCTGAGGGGGCCCAGCCAGTGTGCCGGTGTGCCCCAGGGCGTGGCCATGCCAGCGTGGCTGCCAAACAGGCCTAGCTTTGGCCTGCTAGCCAATGCCGACAGGTCCAAGGCGGTTGCGTGCTACGTCGGTACAATAAATGCGCTGATGGTCGGTTTGAGGGAGTAAGTGAGGGAATATTACTTGGCACATTCCCCCTATCCTCCTCTATATATAGAGGGCCTCTCCCTCTCATTTACACAACACTCCAAGGGAGAAAAGAGCACCACTCCACTAGAGTTAGAGCACCACTCCAAAGGCCTATGCCCTACGAGCTTGTTAGAGCTAGAGAGGGAGATGTAAGGGCGAGAGCGGGGAAGTGCCTAGGATTGTCAGTGTCTCCCCGAGCTTGTACCGCTACTGAACAAGTAGTTGGCTCCTTAGCGGGATCTTGGTTAAGTAAGTGTCTGTGGTTCCTATAGTTTCTTATGTCTTTTGTTTAGTTGAGCTTTACCTATACTTGTTTGCGGGTTCATCGTCCGTCCCCGTGTGGCGGATGCTCTAGTAGAGGGCTCCTAGATAAAGACGGAATAACTCTGATCGGCACTAGAGTAGTACTCGATAGTGTAGACATGGTGTCTAGGATAGAGGCTACCTTCAGTTTGCCTCATGCTCCATGGTTGAGTGGTAGGCGGCAGGTGGTGATAGCCCTATCTGTCCTTTGCAATCCCCCATGTTTAGGTACGGCGTAGAGCTATAGGCTGGCATCTCTTGGCAGACCAAGTGATCTCTAGTGCCCAAAGTAAACAAGTAGAAGTAGAGTATCTCTATCCTTATGACCTAAGAGCTATAGGAATCCATCTCAACCCCTTTCTATCTCTACCCTTGGGTTGTCCTTAGACAAACTAGCTAGAAGAAAGTACCTCTGTTCTATGTGGAAAATACGATACCTTGAATACTTCTGGGTGAAGGCTACAACGGTAATTCCATACGCTTGCGGATTCTTCTGCATTCATTAAGAAATACCAACAAGCTTTCTAGCGCCGTTGTCAGGGAACGGTTGCTATTTTCTTTGAACCTAGTTCGTCCTCATATATGTATCCTTTCTTTTTATAAAAATAAAAATAGCCTTTCTTTTTACCTTTTCATCATGAACCAAACTCCTATTCATAACCCATCCGTTTCAAAGGGGGAGTTCCAAGAGCCACCACTCTCTCCAAAACCAAACCGTTCATCTAGCTCTGAACTCCACCTGGGCTTAATAGCCATGGTTTGTGCATTACCCTTCTCAGGGCATGATGATGAAAACCCTTATCAACACCTGCTAGATTTTGAGGAAATATGTTCAGTGTCTGAGCATCTCAGGTATGACACAAGAAACCTTAAGGTGGAAATTATTTCCATTCTCTCTCATGGAGAGGGCAAAACAATGGTACACAAACACCAGTAGAAAGAACTGAATGGGGACTAGGATGAACTTAAGGACAAGTTTTGTCTTGCTTTTTTCCCCATGTCTCGTATCGCTCTCTACCTAGGGCAATCCTCGACTTTGAGCAGCGCAAGAACGAGTCTATAGGTATAGCCTAGGCTAGGTTCTCAACTGTTACTACATGCCAGCCCAGACTTGTCATTACCCGATGGCGTGATTTTGCATCTATTTTGTATGGGTCTTGACATAGCTGACCTATGCCTAGACATGACTGTCGAGGGTAGATTCACACACAAAACTATGACGGAACAAGTAGAATTCCTTGAGCACTTCATAGTCAAACACACTTCTTCCATCATAAGAACCAAACCCCTTCAGGAGAAAGTCATGTCGAGTGTGAGGGAGTCCTCAGTTGGTCGAATCCAACAACATACCATCCATAGGTTCGACTCATGAGTCCCCACCCGAACCACGAACATCGAAGGAAACAATGCTTCATCCTTCGGAGTTCCATATCGGATTCAAGGATTTTGGCAATACCTCGAAACTCTTAAGGCATGAAAAGCTTACACATCCTCTTGAGGAAGTTTCCCCCAAAATGGAACCAGTCAAAGGAATGGATAATGGAAGTAAAATGTTCTTATAAAACAATTCATATTCTTTCACCTTCCACAACCATACCTTGCTCGGTAAGGGGAACATACTTAGAAGCCCTGCACAACCCCACAGTCGGGACTAGTATCATGTCAGAATTTCTAGCGAAACACCTTTTGGGTAACATGCTGCTAGTCCTAATCAGTAAACTTTTCAAAAGTCCTTTGGGACTATTCTTCGAATGTTATGGGATTACTAGGGCCATGCCAATCACAATTGACAAAACCAAGGTTCACTTAGATTTCCACATCTATGCTATCCTTGAGTTCGATCTTCTAATAGGTTACCCACTTGAAAAACTTTTCAAAGAAAAATCTTCCTATGTGAGCCTTGATGAAAAGTTGGGAACAACTGCTTCGGACACTCATATCCCTAGTCCCAAAAATCCAAAGGTGAAGCAGCAACCCAACCATAACACGTTCAAGGAGGTGAAGTTCATATCTCCATTCAGTTTCACCTAAGCTTTCTTGTGAAACAGAACATATACCATCACCCTTGCTTGAACCCAAGATGTGTCCCTCTGGCCATCCAAACTGTTGCTCTCGATAGTGATCGAGACTTAACATTAACCCTTCACTGAAAGATTTCATGCCATGGACATGCCCAAAGGACCAGATCTAGAGACTAAGGATTTCATCGATAAGCATGAAAGTTTCTCTTTTGAAACTCTTCACTTTTCATGCTCACTTGTGGAGTCTCTAGAGTTCGTTGTGCTTAGTATTGCTTGTTTCTACGATGAAAGACAACCACCCATCACTCCTCGTCTCTAGACTTTGTAGGAGGATGGTTGTGGATGTCTTTGTTTATCACAAATATTGCAGGTCTCATAGAAGCATGTGGTACTAACCTTTGTAGCTTGAAGCATTGATGCTAAACGTTTGGTGGTAAAGCTAGGGAACTATACCACCATTAATAGCTGCAAGATGAAATTCCTATGGTCAAGCTTAAGACCGTAACTTAAGCACTAGCCGGGAGATACCCCTGGCTTATCATAAAAAACTTTCCTTTTTAATAAAAGCAAGATCATGTTGTCTAGTTAGTATGCACCTTCGGCTATTCTTGGCTGCTAACCATTTAGGATAAGATCAAGAAGAACAAGGGTATGTACCATGCTGGAAAACATGAGAGCTGCATCAAGCATATACCTCGATGTCAGGCGGATGATGGAACATACTCAAGAGGAGGCCCTGACTTTCCACACTTGACTTTTACACAAAAGTCTAAGTGTGGGGGAAGGATGGTGAAAGTCTCACCACAAGTTTCATACACTAGCAAGGGTCATTGTTGTTAAAAAAATGATGATGACTAGTTCTATCTTGCTAAAAAACTGATATAGAAAAAAAGAGAAGAAAAGAGAAGGAGCATTCTCCTCTTCATAACCTTTGCTACCACTAAGGCTAATGGTCTATGCACACTACATGTGTGAACAGGCCTAGCCTTGTGGTTTTACCTGAGTGGGGCCATGTACGACCAAGCCACCGATGCAGCAGTTCCAACGCTTCCCATCCACATTCGCTGCCGGTAAGAACAATTAGGTATGCAAAGGTAATAAATGTTCGCCAACACCTTTACTCATATTTATCTCCATGTGAGTAACTTGCTCATACAACTTCATAATGTCGTTGTTTATGTCATATGCTCTAGTTTGGGTGCATTCATATGGTACATCCATAGGTATTTTAAATTAAGCATGGTGCTTAGGTTAAAATGACCTTCTTTAATCAAAATTTGACATGGCGTTAGAATCTTGGTTAGTGAACTTTGAGCAATATCTTCATAAACAATGAGAATAATTATCATGGGGATAAATCAAGGCTAGAATTATTTTACAAACTTCACTTTGGCCTTGTTTATGCTAAATGATAAAAAGTTAGGTGAACACATAAAATAAATAATTATTATAGTAATAATAATAATAATAGTAATACTCAGTAACAAAAAAAGAAATAATAATGATAATAAAAGTTAGGCTCCTTGGTGTTCAAACTAGTAGAGCCCTTACTTGTTTTCTTTTTCTTTTTGTTTTGTTTCTTTGTTAAAAATAAAGCAGGTACAAGAATAAGTGTGGGGGAGATCTCTCAAGCATAACAACCACACACTAGAGATCTCCCCAACACGTTGCACAACACCGAATGGTCCAAATCGCAGAAGGATGAGATAGATAGTTTCAGAAAGGTTTGGCTGAACCTCTGGTTGAGCCAAACCACATCTAAATCCTTTAACTCCTTCATCTTTAGCGGTGGTTTGTGCAACTCTTCCCTCAACTCCCTACGATTGAGTTTAAAATAAATTTTGATCACTAAGAAAATAAACTCACATAAACCCTCAGAAGCCCCATACAAACCACACTTTGTTCAAAACTTTGAAAAGTGACATGCTTATAACATCCTTAAGATAGAGGCTTGCATAAAGTTTGTTCCATATACATGTATTTATGCTAGTGGGAAAATATTCTAATAAGACAATCATGTTGACTCGGTTGTTGTGAGGTATGATATAGTTCTGACTTAGAAATCCTATCATTTCTATTCAAAGCACTTGGAGAATTTGTTTAGATAAAAATGTCATAAAACCATAGTATAACATACTCCTCATTTGGTGAGCAATTCCTACCAAAGCTAAAAATAATATCTTGCAAGATTCAAACCTTCCACATATGCTACTTGTCATTGTGTTGAGTTTGGTCAAGTCTTGTTGATCCTTGTTGAGAGATTTATCATGCACTCAAGATCAAGACCACGTACACCCACATACACTTGCTACTCCTACACTAGGAGTATGCAAAAACATGCCTTCGTCCACCAAAAGTTTTGCTCCTACACTAGGAGTAGACAAAAAATGCGTTTATTAGGAAAATACTCCATGTTTTACAAGATAGTGATATCTCAATATATGGTTTAGGAGACATGGGCTATGCAAAAGTATGAGAAAAATATATATATTTGGACATATGAAGGTCCAAGAAAAAGAAAAAAAATAGGGACACATGAAGGTCCCAAGGTATTGAAAAAAATGATGAGCACATGAAAGCTCATAAAAAAATGAAGAAAAAATGAATGATGATAGCCATGTCTCAAAAATAAATAGTTAGAAGAGATCATATCTACAAAAGTAGTATAGTTTTAGTCCACCTTAGAGTTATAGTTCACCTCATTCCACACACATGCACATCTTGATCTAAGAGTATGACACTTCTCTCCTTGGATCCTCGATTTGACTTTACAATATATACAATGCAAATATGCAACTATGTTTATCCCTTCCTAAAGCTCCACGATAAACCCTTTTAGAAGTAGGAGAAAACAAAAGAAGGCAAACACTTTGCTATGCCTTGGTAAGGATATATACACCATTGAGTGATTTGAGAGTGCCATTCGAGGAGTATAAAGAGAACTATGCTTTTTGTTTGAGAAACCATTCAAAAACTCCAAGTTGCTAAGATGTGAAATTGGGAAGATAACTTTGTTTCGAGAACTGTTCCACCTTTCAACAACCCAAGGAAACATGTTAGCCAATGACACATATCCCACTTGTGTAAAGAATGTGTTGGAATAACTTTCATGTAATGCTATATATCTTATGATGTTATATTCATGACTACTTTTATCTCTAAGCTTTGCTCGAGGACGAGCAAAAAAGTAAGTGTGGGGGTACTTGTTGGCAGTCCTTAACTCACACTTTTAACCGCCAACATTTACATAAAACAAATACTAAAACATAGAACTAGGGCTTACAACTAATCAATTCCACAAGTTTTGGTGATTTATCATTTATAGGAGGACATATAAGGAAATACACATAAATGGGCCAAGAAATACAAGAAAACCATGGGAAGAGAAGGAGGCCCACTTACTAGACAATCTAGGCCTCAAACATAGGTCAAAACGCCCAACAATGAACCCAAGAAGTGGAGGCCCAAAACCCAGTCCAAATCTGTAACACCCCGGGTGTTTTAAATACTAAAACCTGCCATGTCATCATATGCATTGTACATCATTTTGTATTAGTGAAAACTTTGATATGCATACACTAAAACAAGTTTACATTTATGTTATATGTGTTGCCTTGTATGGTTGAATCAATTTCAAAACAATTGTGTTAATTTGGATTTCCGAAAACCCTGATTTCCAGTGATTAGTTTTACCCCAAAAAACCCATTTCAAAATCTGAGCACATTTTGGGGTTGAGTCTTAAAGCAAAAGTGTAGAGCTTGTTGAGTTGTACAAAGTTGGTTTTTGGAGCTTTCAAAGTTGTTTTATAAAATTTGAAGTAATTTGAAAAGGCGTAATTCTTTAAATGTCCCCATTTTGAATTCAAATTTGCATTTCAAAATGTAGACCGAATTAGGGGGTGGTTATAAAAGCAAAGTTGTAGAACTTTGAAGTTTGAGCAACTTTATTTTTGGAGATTTTTGAGTTGTTACATAAATTTGGGAGTAATTTGAAGATTTTGGTGAATGGCAATTCTGTAAATATGGGGAACAGTGCCCGTGGAAGCCACCTCATCGCCGACGGCCTTCTTCTCGGTTCCAGGCGCGCGCGTGGCCGTCCTCAACTTCACGTTGGTGTGGGGAAGGATCCTTCATGGCTTCTTCTTGCTTTTGAGCCATGCTATTTAGCCTAAGCTGTCGCCGTTTGTCCCTGTTTCCTTGCTCTGTTTTCCCGTCGCCACCGCCATTGCTCCGTTGAGCTTTTGCCGCCGCCGTAGTGCCTCCACCGTCTCGGCAAATCTTGTTCCAGCTTCACCTACTCCTTGCACACCTAGCCAACCAACTCTGGTCATTTGGTTTCACTGGGAATCGCCGCTCGCCGTCTTTCTTCTTCGCGGCCAGCAGTACCGCCGTAGCAAGCGCGTCGCCATGACCGAAGCTCTCTAGTGAGCCTTTGCTCTTGCTCAGCATAGTTCCAGCTTTGCCTTGATGCCGTGGTGCTTAATACCTTGTTGCTTGGTCATTTTGTCCATCATAGTCACCGGTTCACCGTCGTCGTTGTTGTTTGCGCCGCCGGGATCACTGTGAACGTCGACCAACGTCTCCGTTACTCCTCCGGTCTTGCTCTTTGCTCTGTCATGATTGGGGTGAGCTGCTGAACCTTCCCATGCTTTTGGTTTAAGCTCTATTGGTCTTGTTTTGCCGGCATAGTGCCGCCGAGCCACCATGTCCGCCATGGCCAGTGCCGAGCTCAAGTTGTGCAGTAATCGGTGCGATTTGTGCCACCAATTGATGCGCCTCGTCGTTGTGATCATGGTGGTACCTTGGCCGTCGCCATTGATCTCACCGGCGGTGAGAAATCACTGGTTAGAGCTGTCGTCGCCGTAGTCAACGTGGGAGGAAAGGGATGACAGGTGGGGACGGGCTGTCAGTGACTCAGTGTTTGAAAATGAATTTTTCAATTTTCAGAGATGAATGAATAGTGTATGTTTTTGTTATTTTTGTGTAGATTTATTTAGAGCTCCAAAAATTATGAAAAGTTTTGTGTGACTTCTCTGTGATATATATTATTTAGGAAAAATATGAAATGTTGATTTTCAGTACTTTTTCAATATGATAAAAATTGCTCAATTAATTAATAAATGAGTTTCCATGATTTTTCTACGCTTATTTCTTTATCCAAAAATTATGAAAATTGTTTTTCCACTTAGTTATCATGTGATGAACATTTACAACAATTTTGGGCTCAATTAGAACAAGTTGATTTATTTCATAATTATTAACTAAATAATTAATTCATAAAAGCAAATAGTAACCTTTGATGATTTAGGTTTGGTTTGAATTTTGGATTGAGTGACGACCTTGGGTCATTGGTTGGTAATGATCCTTGGCAATTGAATTAAGTGTTATGAAAAAGGTTTAGTTAGTTTGACTTGTAACTATACCACGAAGGAAAGTTGTATTCAAGTTGTTAATTTTGCATCCATCATCGAGCATCATGTTTTATATCTCGCATCATGTTAAACATGGCATTATTACTACGTGTAGTGAACGAAGGTGAGCACATGGTAGTTAATCAAGTTGTGGAGAAAGTTAATCCGCATGTTGAGGTCGGATTTGATAATTATGGAACGACTCTGGAACCTAACTTTTCCGTCAACGAAGGCAAGCCCCAGATGCATTTAAACCTACCTTGTGTTTTACAAATTGATTTTGCTTTTGCTTTTATTTACTACATTAAGTGATTAGGAGTTAAGTGAAAACCTAATTAGTGCATTACCAACCTTGTTTTTCCATATCTACCCTATTACCAGTTTTAATTCGTATATGCCTAGTTGTGCTTAGCTATGCTTAGAACGATGAAAGTTGGGTGATTACCTGTCATCTGCAAGTTTTAAATGGATCTTTGGTTACTTATGTTATCATGAGATATGGGCATGCGAAGTAATAAATCTAGACCAGGCAGACTCGATGTGTGAGAGCCATAAGACATGGAGGTCTTGTGAGCGGGTTCTTTTCGCCTGTGTTGATTAAGGTCCATCCGTTGTTGAATTACATGAGGTGAGACTTTGTAGTACTAACCGCATACTTTGGTAAGCCTTAACTTGGCTATTCTATTATGAGAATGGCTACTCGCGCACTAGGAGTGGAGAGATGGTAGGAATAGCGTGTACCCATGTGGCAATGGGCTGGATTGGTGGAGTACTGTATTCTCGGGTGGCGCAGACCCGTTCTTGTTTTAGACGATCTGAGGGTAGGTTGATATATGTAAGTCGGGGACCTACATATGTCATGTGGTCTAGAATTCCTAGCTGGGTTTTAATTGGTTCGAATCTTCGTTGCTCCTCGGTTATGGAGACTCAACTCACTGTTCATCATTGTAGTTAATAAATGAAATTTGAGCTGGTATTGAGAAAGAGTTTGATATGAAGTTTATGATCTCATTATGGATCATGGCAGATTCATATGTGGTTCTTATGAAGTTTTATATGTTGAAGTAAAGAATTTTGTTAAAGAACTTTTACGCAAAAGAACTTTGATTATTGCTAAAGCCATACCTTGAATCCCTGAGCCTGCATTCCTGCGTTATATCAATTTTTATTTCGGTTAAGTCTTGTTGAGTACTTTTGTACTCAGGGTTCATTGACCCATGTTGCAGGTGAGGCTCATGAGCAGGTCTGCTTTGGACCGTGCTGCATGACTATTGTTCGATGCGATGACGATAAGTAAATGCGTGGCCCTTGGGTAGGGCAATCTATTTGTATGTTTGTATTATGTTATAATACCACTCCACTACTTTGGTTTGTAATAATTATCAAACTTAGTTGTAAAGTTTGAAACTACTGTTTTGTAAACTAAGTTATTGTAAGACTTCCGCTGATTTACTCTGATGTAGATATTTAAATAAATGTTGTAATACTACAATGACTGTGTAATGTGATCTTGCTCGGAAATCGTGGATGATTTAGGGTTCCCCGAGGACACCCGACAGTCTTCTTAAGTTACCTAGAACATATGCATAGTTGTCAATGGTCATTGGACAGTGACAGGTGCATGTGGGCCCAATAATTTAGGAGGTTCTGCCACAGAATGGTATCAGAGCAGTCGTTACAAGGTCTTTGTTGTATTGTTTTACAAAAACTTCAAAATGATTTGGGACAAATAAGTATAACTTGTTAATTTGGTCCAAATTGCTTCCGACTTATCTAATTTCTTTCTCACCATTCCTTATTTGATTAAAAAGGCTTTGTGTGGTGGAGTAGTAATATTATTATGCCCTATTTAATAACAACTGTTGTTTATGCACTTTATGAAGCTTTGATGTTTTTGTTCATAAGAACGATTCATGCATCATGATTAATTCACTTGTTACTTCCTTCATCTCTGAGTCTGGGTTGGGTAGTGAGTCTGGGTTGAGTTGTGTAGTCCACCCTTGCTGCTCTTGAGACTGTTGTCAGATTGTCTTATTTGGATTAATCTTGCTTCCTACAGTATGGCTCGTACCATGATGACACCCCATAAGTCCGTTGGACCCAAAGGAGTTCCTTGTCACTAGCTTGCCCCTAGGAATGATGGTGCTAGCAGTAGCAGCTCTAGGCCTAATCCTCATACAGAGGATTTCTATAGAGTTAGCACAAGCTACTAGAGATAGGGCCTTGGATGCCATCCAGGTAGGAGAATTACAGGATTAATTGAGGCGTCTCACCACCGCTCACAGGAACTGTGAACATATGTTAGTTCGTATGGTGGACGGAAGAAATAAAGCTTGGCATAGAGAAAATGTAGCTAGAGCTAGAACTCATGAGCTAGAATTCTATGTAGAAGATTTAGAAGAACATAATACTTATCTGCATGAAGAAGTTCATAGGCTAAGCAACCTCCTGGATCCAAATCATGAACCTCAAGCTAATGCAATGGACCTAGGTGTCATCCTTGCCGATGATAGGGAATCAGAAGAGGAAGAAGAAGAAGATCTGGAAGAATTAGTGATGATTGATGAAAGTGATAATGAGGGCAGAAATATTTCTGGAATGGATATCGAGCCCAAAGTTTGAGGTGATCAAGCAGAGGAGTAGAGTTGTATAATAGTAGTTCTAGTTAAAGTTAAGTAGTCTTGTTTAGATGCGGTCTTGTGTATAAATTAGTAAACCCTATGTAATGTGTTTTGGAGTAAGCTCTTGTTGCAATTTAATAAAGGCTTGTGAGTAAAGTTTGGTTTGTTATGAACAGATACGTCGTACGTGGGGTTCGCATATTCCTGGTACTTCACAAGATGAGGATGGCATTCCTGATCCGCCACCAATTCCACCAAATCTAGCTGATGCTATCGTCGCCCTAGTTAATGTGACTGTTGAAAATGCTCGATTGCTTTGAGAGATAGCTCAAAGTAATTAGAATATGGTGCAAGGAAACCAAGGTCGCAATCATAATAGGCAGGAGGCTACGTATGTAGATTTTACAGATACAAGACCACTGGTGTTCACCAAGGCAGATGAACCACTAGAGGCTGATGATTGGCTTCGGACTATGGAGCAGAAATTTGATCTTATTCCCTACACGGAGATTCAGAAACCTGTGTTTGCCGCCCAGCAACTTCGAGGAGCAGCAGGTGCTTGGTGGGCAAACTTAGTGGCTATGCAACCAGCTGGCATTCCAGTAACTTGGGCTGAGTTCCATACTGCCTTCCGAGCCCATTTTATTCTAGAAGGAGTGATGGCCATGAAGCTGGATGAGTTCCTTGCTTTGAAGCAAGGGGATCAAACAGTGATGTAGTATATGGAAAGATTCAATCACCTGTCATAGTATGCATCTGAACATGTCAATACAGATGCTAAGAAGAAGAGGTGGTTTATGAGAGGTCAGAATACCAAGCAGCAAACAATGATGACTACTTGTACCAATGTCACTTATCATGAGGCAGTGAATATTGCAATTGCTTTAGAGAAAAAGTATCGGCAACATAAGGAGATCAAAAAGAAAAAGAGTGTGTCGTCTGGATCTTTTGGTGGGAATCAAAAGAGGCAGAGGGTGATTTATCATCCAGTAAATCATAATCGTCCTCCTTATCGTCCATCGTAGTTTCAAGCCAGGCAGCAATCAAATATCCGTCCTACTACAACTTATCAAAATCCACAACAGACAAATGCTTCTGGGGTCCCTGCTCCAACACCCCAGGGTCATAAGTATCCCTGTTTCAATTGTGGCAAGTCGGGTCATTTCTCGAGAGAATGTCCATATCCAAGGCAGTCTAATCCAAATTATCAGAAGGCCCCTGCTAATCAACAACAGGGTCAAGCACAGAATAAGAACAACAATCAGAATGCTTAGAAAGGCAAAGATGAAAGAAAGACAGGAAGGGTTTTCTATATTCAAGCCGGGGAGATTCCTGAAGGGGAGCCTAGTGATGATGGGTATGTTTCCTGTCGCCAATCATCCTGCAGTTATGCTTTTTGATTCGGGTGCATCTCATTCATTCATCAATAGAACATTTGTCGTGAAGCATGAAATTCCTATTGGGACAACAAAGGAAAATTTCTTTATACAGTCGCCCGAGGGACATCTGTGTACTAAGGAAATGGTATACCAAGTACCCATAAACCTGGGTGGGCATATTTTTCCCACTACCATGATTATCCTAAAGGATCATGATATAGATGTAATCTTGGGAATGAATTGGATGTATCAGCATAAGGCTGTTATAGATGCTTTGAATAGAACTATAAGGGTGAGTTTGCCAGATAGTACTTCTCAACTTCTTATCCAACTTCCAACCTTAAGAAGATCAGTGGGCAAAGTTTATGCAACTGCCATAAAAGAGATTAGAGATATCCTGGTAGTGTGTGAGTTTCCTAATGTGTTTCCTGAAGATTTACCCGGTCTACCACCTAATAGGGATGTCTAGTTTAACATAGAGTTGAAAACCTAGAATAGCTTCGATTTCTCGGAGAGCTTATAGGATGCCACCCAAGGAATTAGCCGAGTTGAAGACTCAGTTGCAAGAATTGATTGATAAGGGGTTTATCCAACCTAGTTCATCACCTTGGGGATGTCCTGCTATTTTTGTGAAAAAGAGAGATGAGACCCTAAGATTATGTGTTGACTATCATCCGTTGAATGAAGTGACTATTAAGAATAAGTATCCCTTACCTCGGATAGATTTGCTTTTTGATCAACTAGCCAGAGCCAAAGTTTTCTCCAAGATAAATTTGAGGTCAGGCTATCACCAAATCAAGATTAAGCCTAAAGATATTCCCAAAATGGCATTTACCACAAGATATGGATTATATGAATATTTGGTAATGTCTTTTGGTTTGACAAATGCTCTAGCTCATTTCATGTATCTGATGAATTCAGTATTCATGCCTGAGCTAGACAAGTTTGTAGTGGTGTTTATAGATGACATCCTAGTATATTCCAAGAATAAGGAAGAACATGTGGAACATCTCAGAATTATTCTGAACCGCTTGAGAGAACATCAACTATATGCCAAGTTCAGCAAGTGTGATTTTTGGCTTAAGGAAGTACAGTTTCTTGGACATGTCTTATCAGCTGAAGGAGTTGCTGTTGATCCAAGCAAAGTTAAGGATGTGCTTGATTGGAAACCGCCAACCATAGTTCATCAAGTTCGGAGTTTTCTAGGATTGGCGAGGTATTACCGTCGTTTTATTCCAGATTTCTCTAGAGTATTAAAGTCCATCACTGAGTTGTTGAAGAACAAAGTCAAGTTTGTCTGGTCATCTAATTATGAAGAAGCTTTCTAGACTTTGAAGAGACTGTTAACCACTGCACCAGTATTAGCCCAACCTGATATTGAGAAGTCATTTGATGTTTATTGTGATGCTTCGGGTATTGGTATTGGATGTGTATTGATGCAAGAAGGCCGAGTCATTGCCTATGCTTCTAGACAACTAAAGCAACATGAAGAACACTATCCGACTCATGATCTGGAGTTAGCAGTTGTGGTCCATGCTTTGAAGATTTGGCGGCATTACCTGCTTGGTAATACATGCCATATTTATACAGACCACAAGAGTTTAAAGTATATCTTTACTCAGTCAGAATTGAACATGTGACAAAGAAGATGGTTAGAACTGATTAAAGATTATGACTTGGAGGTACATTATCACCCTGGTAAAGCAAATGTGGTTGCAGATGCCCTCAGTCGCAAAAGTTATTGCAATTGTCTAGCAGTAAGAACAATGGGATTAACTTTATGTCAAGAGATGGAAAAGTTGAATGTAGAGGTAATTTAATAGGGTAGTTTGACCAACATTATTGTTGAAGCCAATATTCGAGACCAGATTGTTGCTGCTCAGAAAGAAAACAAGGGTATAGCCCATATCAAGGAAAGAGTCAGGAATGGAAAAGCGGAATGCTTTAGCATAGATGATGATGGTGTGCTATGGTTCAAGGATCGCCTGGTGGTACCAAAAGTTCCTGAGTTGCAACAGTCAATTCTTGAAGAGGCACATGCTACTAGGTTATCTATCCATCTGGAAAGCAACAAGATGTACCATGACTTGAAACAAAGATTTTGGTGGACTAAAATGAAGATAGAGATTACTAGATATATAGCCAAGTGTGATACTTGTCAAAAGGTGAAAGCTATACATTTGAGGTCCGCTGGAGAGTTACAACCATTACCTATTCCAGCTTGGAAGTGGGAGGATATTAGTATGGACTTTATTGTTGGTCTACCCAAGACATCAAAAGGATTTGACTCAATATGGGTAATTGTAGATCGACTAACCAAATCAGCACATTTTCTTCTAGTTAAGAGTATATACCCCACTATCCAATATGCCAAGATATATTTAGCAAGAATCATGAGCCTCCATGGAGTACCAAAGACCATTGTGTCTGATAGGGGTACACAGTTTGTCTCCAGCTTTTGAAAACAATTGCATTCTTCATTGGGTACCAAACTACTGTATAGTACAGCTTATCATCCGCAGACTAATGGTCAGACTAAAAGAGTCAATCAAGTACTTGAAGATATGTTAAGGTGTTGTGTCCTTAACTACTCCAATAAGTGGGATGAATGCTTACCTTTGGCTGAATTCTCATACAATAACAGTTATTAGGAAAGCATTAGAATGGCTCCATTTGAAGCACTCTATGGTCGTAGATGCAGAACATCACTGAGTTGGTCTGAACCTGGAGAAAGTAGGTTCTTTGGAGTTGACCTTGTGAAAGAAATAGAAGACAATGTTAGGCAAATACAAAGTAATTTGAAGATAGTTCAGTCCCAACAAAAGAGTTATGTGGATAAACGACGTAGACCATTGGTGTTTAACAAGGGAGATTTTGTATATATGAAGGTATCACCAATGAAGGGAGTTACCCGTTTTGGTGTTAAAGGCAAGTTGGCACCTCAATATATTGGACCATTTCAAATTTTAGAGATGTATGGAAAAGTGGCATATCGCTTGAAATTACCAGAACATCTATCAGCTGTACATGATGTGTTCCATGTTTCTCAATTGAAGAAGTGTCTCCGAGTGCCTAAGCAGAATGTTGAGGTTGAAGGAGTGGAACTTGAACCAGATTTGACTTATTTCGAATATCCTATCCGAGTTTTGGATCAGAAAGATCGCGTTACTCGAAGGAGGACAATCAAGTTCTACAAGATACAATGGAATCAACATTCAGAAGAAGAAGCTACTTGGGAATCCGAACATTACTTGTTAGAAAAATTTCCAGAGTTTCTTGCGTCAATATAGAAGAATGTTAGTTTTGCTCTGTTGTTATGAACCATGTTTGTAAAGGAACCTTAGCTGTTTAATGAACGGGTTTTGGATGTTTTTGGATTGACACATTTCCTTTTCCATTACTTACCCTATGACTTTGAATCTCGAGACGAGATTTCCTTTAGGGGGAAGGATTGTAACACCCCAGGTGTTTTAAATACTAAAACTTGCCATGTCATCATATGCATTGTACATCATTTTGTATTAGTGAAAACTTTGATATGCATACACTAAAACAAGTTTACATTTATGTTATATGTGTTGCCTTGTATGGTTGAATCAATTTCAAAACAATTGTGTTAATTTGGATTTCCAAAAACCCTGATTTCCAGTGATTAGTTTTACCTTGAAAAACCCATTTCAAAATCTGAGCACATTTTGGGGTTGAGTCTTAAAGCAAAAGTGTAGAGCTTGTTGAGTTGTACAAAGTTGGTTTTTGGAGCTTTCAAAGTTGTTTTATAAAATTTGAAGTAATTTGAAAAGGCAGTAATTCTTTAAATGTCCCCTTTTTGAATTCAAATTTTCATTTTAAAATATAGATAGAATTAGGGGGTGGTTATAAAATCAAAGTTGTAGAACTTTGAATTTTGAGCAACTTTTATTTTTGGAGATTTTCGAGTTGTTACATAAATTTGGGAGTAATTTGAAGATTCTGGCAAATGGCAATTCTGTAAATATGGGGAACAGTGCCCATGGAAGCCACCTCATCGCCGGCGGCCTTCTTCTTGATTCCAGGCGTGCGCATGGCCGTCCTCAGCTTCGCGCTGGCATGGGGAAGGCTCCTTTGTGGCTTCTTCTTGCTTCTGAGCCACGCTATTTAGCCTAAGCCGTCGTCGTTCGTCCCCATTTCCTTGCTCTGTTTTCCCGTCGCCACCGCCATTGCTCCGTTGAGCTAGTTTGTCTCATGATCTAGGTTCAAAAGTTGAACTTTTTATGTTAGCTGGAGGTTAGAAATTTATATTTTAGCCACTGTTCATCTACATGGTCGTTTAGCCCTGAAAGCATCTATGCCCCTAGTTGGGTTTCGGTGATTAATGGCAATACAAGATTACTATGACTAACGTGTGTTTTGCAGAGGCAATTAAGTTAGGTCATGGTAATGGAGATCGATTGGGCAATCATGGATGTCATGCCCCTACGATGGAAATCATTTCGGTTTTCAAAGGATGGACGACAAGGTTAAGGATGACTAGTTCTAAGTGTCAATTGGAGTTGGAGAGACACTTAGAGTAGTTTAGGACTTTGTTTTTTTTCTTTTGGCCGTACTATTAAGGAGGGTATGGATGGGTAGCTTGACCTAGGTGAGTCTAGTAAGTTAGGTGTGGTGCACACTTGCTAAGTCTAGCACTAGGTAGCTCCAACAAAGCCCTTAGATCCTATGGAGCAAACTTCATTCACATATGATCGAGAGTTAGAAGTGAATGGAGGGTCAAATACTGACCGGACCCTGGCTCCGGTGCGACCAGACGCTGGCCGCAGGGTCCGGTCAATTCATTTGACCAAGGAGATTGCGTCTGGTGCGATCGGAGGCTGAGTGGTCGAGTGACCGAACGCTGAGGTCCAGTGTCCGGTCGACTCCAGTAAGGTTCCAGAAGAGTGAATCTGCGATCGGACGCGTCCGGTCAATTCTAACCAGACCCTGAGGATCCAGCGTCCGGTCGAGTACAGTAAGCATCTAGTGAGGGAAAAATGGGACTAGACCCTGCCAGCGTCTGGTCAACACTTAAACATTGGTATGCAGGTTGAACTGACCGGAGCGTCCGGTCAACATGACCGGAGCATCCGGTCACCCCGCAGAGGCACATAATGGTTCATTTTTCAGCCCTTGTTATAAATAGAAGCTCCACTCGTGTGTGGAGTCACTTTTGCTCATTCCAACAACTAAGAAACACGTTTGTGAGTGCAAAGAAGAGCAAGGTCCTAGTGAGGTGATTGAGATTTGAGAATCCAAGAGAGTAGCCTCATTAGTGAATCAAGAGTAGCAAAGTGTGCATCCACCATTCTCATTAGGCTTCGCATGGTCAAGTGAGAGTTTGTGCTTGTTACTCTTGGTGATCGCCATCACCTAGATGGCTTGGTGGTGAATGGGAGCTTGGTGATCATCCAGCGGAGCTTGTGGGTGACCCAACTCAAGTTGTGAGCGGTTGTGGGTGATTCACCGCGATAGGAGTGTCGAAGAATCAACTCAGTAGAGAGCACTTGATCCTTGCGTGGATCAAGGGGGAGCTACACCCTTGCGTGGGTGCTCCAACGAGGACTAGTGGAGAGTGGCGACTCTTCGATACCTCGGCAAAACATCGCCGCGTTTTCTCTCCTCTCTTTACTTTGAGCATTTACTTTGAGCATTACTTTGAGTAATTCAATTCTTGTCATTTACATTCCTAGAATTGACATGCTAGAGTAGGATTAGGAACTTAGGTTACAAGTCTATTTATGTGATAGAATATTAGAAACACTTTCTAGGCACAAGGGGTTAATTGGGCCATCAATAGGATTTAATTATTGAAAGTAAATTTAGAATTAGCCCAATTCACCCCCCCTCTTGGGCATCTTGATCCTTTCAATTGGTATCGGAGCCACGTGCTCTCATTTTTAAGCTTAACCGCTTAGAGCAAGATGTCTCATGGGGATGGACCTCCTCCTATCTTCGAGGGGGATGATTTTCCATATTGGAAAATTCGCATAGGAGGCATACCTAGAAGCTCTAGACGTTGGAATACTTAGAGCCGCCTCACATGGCTTCCCAAGACCTAGGAATTCCTGCACAACTTCAAGGCGATGAAGTGAAACTATGAAAAATGGAATGCAAAGGCTCGCAACACCATCTTTAGAGGCATTTGCAAAGATGTGTTCAACCGTGTAAGGAACCACAAAGACACCCATGCACTATGGTCGGACTGTTTGTGCGCTCCATGAGGGAACAAAGAAGTGAGCGTGAGGAACGCTATCATCTTGTCATGAAAAAGCTCAACTCTTTTGAAATGCTTCCTAAAGAATGTGCTAATGAAATGTATTCATGTTTGAATGTTCTTGTAGAGGAAGTCAATGGGCTTGGACTTACTCAAATGTCACCATCCGACGTTGTGAGAAAGATCTTGAGTGTCCTTCCCATTGACAAATATGGGCATATTATGACCATGCTACATCAAGGTGATCTTTCCACCGCTACACCGACACATATCTTGGGGAAGATCAATGCTCATGAGATGTACATGCACATCACACCTCAAGATGGCTCATCCTCTACAAAGAAGAAAGAAAAAGACTTAGCATTCAAAGCTAGCCAAGAGAAGGGCAAAGCAAGGCTTGAATATGAGAGCTCAAGTGATGATGAAGTTGATGATGAAAGCCTTGCTCTCATGGTGAAGAAAACCGCCAAGATGCTAAAGAAGCTAAACAAGAGTGGCATCAAGTTCGATGGCGAAGAAGAAGAAGTTCTTCACAAGCTCTAGGAGAAAGCCAATCTCCGAAATGGATTGCTTCAATTGTGGTGAACTTGATCATCTAGCACACCAATGCACCAAGCCCAAGAAAGACAAGTTCAAGAACAAGTTCAAGGGCAAGAAAGATGACTCAAGCAATGAAGAAGAAGATGAAAAGAAGAAGAACAAGCCATACAAGAAGAGAGATGGCAAGAAGAGAGACTTCCACAAGAAGAAGAGTGGAAAGGCCTACATTGTCAGTGATTGGCTCACGGACATTGATTCATCTAGTGGATCATCCGATGATGATAGTGACAATGAGAAAGTGGTCGCCATAGCTATTGATCTCTCATCTTCACCGCCACCACCGCCATCATCCTCTACACACCTATGCCTTATGGCCAAGGGTGAACGCAAGGTAACTAATAATGATGATAGTAGTGATGATGAGCAAGCTAGTGATGATGATAGCGATAGCGATGATGATGATGATTCACCTTCATATGATGATCTTGTTAAAATACTAAGACAATACACTAAGATCATTAGAAATAGTAGAGCTAAAAATGAAAAAACTAGATGCTAAGAATGATTCACTTTTAGCAAAATGTGATAGCAATAGAAAAGGCTAATGTTGAGCTTAGAGAAACAAATGATGCTATGTCATCCAAACTCAAGGAGCTCAAATCCTCTAAGAAAGAGCTTAAAGATAAACATGATAAACTTGAGGGGGTGCACAATGACCTCATCACTAGCCACAACAAGCTAAAAGATGAATATACTACTCTTAAGATTAATCATGATAATCTTGTTATTGCTCAAGAATTTCTATCCAATGAGCCACATGATGCTACTAACCATGTTGTTAAGATTGATATAGCTACATCATGTGACGACTTGATCATTGAGAGAATTGAGCAAGGTTCTAGTAGCAAGGGCAAGCAAGTGGTTGAGGTCGATGATTATGATGAGTTTGTCAAGCTAAAGATTGACAATGCAAAGCTCAAGAAAGATCTTGAAGAAATCAAAAGCCACAACACCATTGTACTTGAAACCCTTGATCATGATGGTGACTTGATCCTTGAGAATGAGAAGCTCAAAGAGGAAAACAAGAAGCTCAAGGAAGAGAAGAACAATGATGCTCTTAAGGAAGAGAACAAGAAGCTCAAGTTGGAGAAAGAGCATCTCAAGGTTGGTTTGAGCAAGTTCATAAGAGGCAAATATCTTCAAAATGAGCTACTTATGAACACCGTCATGAAGATGGATAGAAGTGGCATTGGATATATAGCAAATGTAGAGAAGAAGAGGGCTCAAGTCCAACAACAACAATTAAAGCTAAAGCCAAAGCCAAAGAGATGTTTTGAGTGTGGACAAGAAGGCCACTTTGCTCATGAGTGCCAAACTCCACCACCACAACCCTTGCCCAAGCATGCTAGACCCTTTGCCTTCAATGCTCACTACATGCTTAGAAAGGATTCTAGTGGAAAGATGAAAGTCGTGTTCTTAGGACCTCCTAACAAGAATAGGCCTAAGAAGATTTGGGTTGCTAAGTCACTTGTTGAGAAGGTGAAGGGCCCTCAACAAGTTTGGGTTCCTAAAGCTTGAATCTCTTGTGTGCAGGTGAACTATAAGACCGGTGGAAGTCATTGGGTTATTGATAGTGGTTGCACACAACATATGACCGGTGATCCTCGTATGTTCACCTCACTTGATGAAGAAGTAGATGGACAAGAGAGAATTACATTTGGAGATAACTCAAAGGGCAAGGTTAGAGGATTGGGCAAAGTGGCAATATCAAATGATCATTCCATCTCCAATGTGCTATATGTTGCTTCATTGAGCTTGAACTTGCTATCCGTTCGACAATTGTGTGATCTTGGCTTCCAATGCTTGTTTACCGAGAAGAAGATTGTTGTATCCAAGAAGGATGATGATCAAGTGATATTCCAAGGATTTAGATATAACAACTTATATCTAGTGGACTTCACCTCCGAAGATGCTAACTTGAAGACTTGCCTTTTCACCAAAACAACACTTGGGTGGCTATGGCATAGAAGACTTGCTCATGTTGGGATGAGCTCACTCAAGAAGCTTATGAAGAATGATTTGGTGAGATGGTTGAAGGATGTGAAGTTTGAGAAGGACAAGCTTTGTAGTGCATGTCAAGCCGGCAAGTAAGTTGCAAATACCCATCCAACAAAAGCTTTCATGTCAACCACAAGAGTGCTAGAACTCCTACACATGGATTTATTTGGACCAACAACATACAAGAGTTTGGGAGGGAATCTCTATTGTCTTGTGATTGTTGATGACTATTCAAGGTATACATGGGTATTCTTTCTTCATGACAAATCCAAAGTTGTATCTTGCTTCAAGAAGTTTGCCAAGAGAGCTCAAAATGAATTTGAAGTGAAGCTCAAGAAGATAAGAAGTGACAATAGGAAAAGAATTTGACAACACAAACATTGAAGCTTATTGTGATGAAGTTGGGATCAAGCATGAAGTCTCCGCAACTTATACTCCTCAACAAAATGGTGTAGTTGAGAGGAAGAACCGGACTTTGATCACTCTTACAAGGACAATGCTAGATGAGTACAACACCCCTGAAGTTCTATGGGCGGAAGCAATCAATACTGCATGCTATGCATCAAACCGCCTATTCCTTCAAAAGTTCCTTGGCAAGAAACCTTATGAGTTGCTCAATGGGAAGAAGCCGGACGTCTCCTTCTTTAGGGTGTTTGGTTGCAAATGCTACATCTACAAGAAGCGACAACACCAAGGGAAGTTCCAAAGATGTTGTGATATTGGTTTTCAGTTGGTTACTCATCAAAGTCCAAAGCATATAGAGTATTTAATCATGCCACCGGCTTGGTTGAAGAAACATATGATGTGGAATTTGATGAATCTAACGGCTCCCAAGGAGCACATGAGAATCTTGATGATGTAGGTGATGAACCATTATGGGAGGTTATGAAGAACATTCCAGTTGGAGACATCAAGCCAAAAGATGATGAAGATGATGTACAAGTGATTGATCCACCCTCTTCATCGAATGTGCCACAAGATGGTGATAAAGATGGGAGAGTAGAAAATAAAGACACTCATGTCTCCCATGATCAAATGGTGGTACAAGCACAAGATGTTGATGCTCCACAACCTCCTCCTCAAGTGGTCAATAGAAGAAATACACCTCTGCTACAAGATCATCCACAAGATCTCATCATAGGGAGTCCATCAAAGGGTGTAATGACTCGATCTCAAAAACTTGCTTCATTTATTGCTCATCACTCTTTTGTCTCTTGCTATGAGCCTACCAAGGTAGAAGAAGCTCTTTAAGATCCAGATTGGATCAATGCCATGCATGAATAGTTAAACAACTTCACCCGCAATGAAGTTTGGACTCTTGAAGAGCGACATAAAGGTGCAAGAGTCATTGGAACAAAGTGGGTGTTCTGAAACAAGCAAGATGATCAAGGTGTTGTTGTGAGGAACAAGGCAAGACTAGTTGCAAAGGGATTCTCTCAAGTTGAAGGTTTGGATTTTGGAGAGACCTTTGCATCAGTTGCAAGGCTAGAAGCCATTCGTATCCTCCTTGCATATGCATCGCATCATGAAATGAAATTATATCAAATGGATGTGAAAAGTGCATTTTTAAATGGCTTTATTAATGAACTAGTCTATGTTGAATCAACCTCCCAGGTTTGAAGACCCTAGATATCATAATTCATGTTTATAGGTTGTCCAAGGCATTATATGGGCTTAAGCAAGCCCCAAGAGCTTGGTATGAGCGCCTTTGGAACTTCGTCATTGAGAAGGGCTTCACCATTGGGAAGGTCGACACCACACTATTCACCAAGAAGCTTGATGGGCATATCTTCATTTGTTAAGTATATGTTGATGATATCATCTTTAGATCATCAAATGAAGACTCTTACAAAGAATTTGGTGAATTGATGTCGAAAGAGTTCGAGATGTCCATGATTGGTGAGCTTACATTCTTTCTTGGTTTTCAAATCAAGCAAATGAAAGAAGGGATCTTCATCTCTCAAGAGAAATATACAAAATATCTTCTCAAGAGATTCAAGATGGATGAATGTAAGCCAATCAAGACACCAATGCCAACCAATGGACATCTCGACCTAGATGAGGGAGGTAACATGGTTGATCAAACTCTCTACCATTCTATGATTGGTAGCTTGTTATATTTGACCACATCTATGCCCGACATCATGTTTAGTGTGTGTATGTGTGCTAGATTAAGCTAAACCTAAGGAAACACATTTAATTTCCATAAAAAGAATCCTTAGGTATCTTAAGCACACACCAAGCATTGGCCTTTGGTATCCCAAAGGAGCTATATTTGAATTAATTGGCTATTCCGATTTGGATTATGCCAGATGCAAAGTTGATAGAAAAAGCACATCCGGAGGGTGCCATTTGCTTGGTAGATCACTTGTGTCTTGGTCCTCTAAGAAACAAAATAGTGTGGCTTTGTCCACCACCGAAGCAGAATACATTGCCGCGGGTGCTTGTTGTGCACAAATATTATACATGAAATAAACTTTGCTAGAATATGGAGTAGTTCTAGAAAAAGTACCTCTTTTGTGTGATAATGAAAGTGCGGTAAAACTTACAAACAATCTGGTTCAACACTCTCGCACCAAGCACATAGATATCCACCATCACTTTCTAAGAGATCATGTTGCTAAAAATGATATATCACTAGAAGGTGTAAGGACCGAGGATCAATTGGCGGATATCTTTACTAAACCGCTAGATGAGGCAACGTTTTGTCGTTTGCGGAATGAGCTCAATGTTCTTGATGTTAGTAACTTCACTAAAAGATGAGCTTGTGTTGTCCCTTGCATTGCATTGTAATATATTACATGTTTACTTTATGGCAATGCATATAGGGCTTGTCTAACATGGTTAAGATAACCATCGTAAAGCGTGTGAAGAAGCTTAACCTTGGATCAAACTTGACAAGCAACTAGATTTACTTTCCAGTATTGCATATGCATGAATGTTGTTTTGTCGTTTATCTTAAATCGCCTTTTATTGCCTATTTTCATAAAAAGAAATATAGCCTAAGGCAAAATATTTTGAAAAACTTGAGGGTTTGAGAGAGGTCACTCACATCAGTCCCAATTGGTGTTTATTTGGATCTTATTCAAGTTGGGACTTGATTGGGAATAGGCAGCGCGAAGGATCATTGAAGATTTGCTGGAAAAGAGTGACCGGACGCTGCACCGGACTCTGATGTCCAGCGTCCGGTCAGTTCACAGGAGGTGAACTTGCTACGAAGGAGTGACCGGACTCTGCCTTTCTGTGTCCGGTCAGAAGACGTCTTAGTGTTCAGTCGTTTGGAGGAGAATTAGGCTGAGTTGATCGGACTCTGGCTGTGTCCGGTCGGTGTCCACTGGACGCGTCCGATCGCGATTCCAGAGGATTTGGACCTCTCTAGAATCGACCGGACGCTAGGTGGTAGCATCCGATCGCTACCACCAGAGCATCCGGTCAGTAGAAATCATGCGCGACTCAGATTTCTTTCCCTATTTCCTTTTCTGACTCATGGGGCCACCCTATTTAATCTAAATCACTAGCGGTTTGACCTAATTCATTTTTGCTCGCGCCGACATCAACGCCCGAGACCTTTGCTGTGTCGCCGTGTTCGCCTCTGCCCTAGCTGCCGTAGTCACGACAGCCCGTGCCGAGCTCCTCGCACCGCCACGCACGAGCATCACCGCCGCACTCGCCCCGTGCCAGCACGCCCTCGTGCCTCCACTCCTCGCTTTGCCATGCCATGCTCCCGCACAGCGCCTTGTCTAGAGCCGCCTCCGTGCCTGCTGCTCAAACCTCTCTAGCGCCGCCAAGCACCCCCAGTCCTAGCTCCAGCCATGCAGCCAAGCTCCACCACAGCAGCATTGCCATTGCACTTGCCCTAATCATCGAGCCCGTGTCCTTCATCCTCTCGGTCATCGATTCACCGCATTGCGTCGCCGATCTTTGTCGACTCGGATCCCTAATCCTAGCCAAGTCGGTGGTTCCCCGTGGGTCGCTTCTCTTCTTCTCGGATCGCCGGTTTCTCAGGTAGCAAGCCAGTCGCTTCTATTTTGAATCTAAATTGCTTGCTCTTAGGGTTTCGCATTTATTAGATTTATTGTATTTATTTGTATATCCTTCTATTCCATCGTGCAGCGAGTCGGTGCCATTAAGGTGTCAGTGGCAGTCGTCAGTTAACTCAGGGCCAAGCTCGTGAGTACGGATTAAGGCCAAGCCTCAAAAGTGTCATTGGACAGTTGATCTTGTTAGCGGCAGTTTCTCTTGTCAGATCAGATGGCTTGCACCAAGAATGTTGGGGGTGGTCCTAGAGATGATGATCGAAGGCCCTCGCCTCGCCTACCTACAGATCCAAAAGGCAAGGCGACAAAGAAGATTGCATCCAAGAAGAGGAAGTACCCAGATGCAGAGATAGCTCGAGCAGCAGCAGTGTAGAGGCCACAAGCATGCTGAGAGAGGAGGTGCTCGTAGTGGGGTTGTGATTGCAGATCCGCCGCTTTCATCGAGGGCTAGGATAGAGCGAGTTGAGTGCCTTCTTGGTAGTCCACCTAGGACTGTCACTGTTGTAGGACAACATTATACTATTGATGAGGGTCAGCCTCAGGGGGCTTCACAGCAGTAGCCCTAGCCAGTAGAGCAGACTCAGGAGGGTGAGCAGGCCGAGGAGGTCAAGGAGATAGAGTAGGCACCATAGCCCCAGCTATGCCGCTCTGGTCATACCCATGTTCTAGTCTCACCGAGGCCACCGACATAGCGGAGGGGATCTCGTCCACTGCCTAGACCACAGGGTCTGCCTCCAGTGACCCACCTTGACTTGAGGGCCGCCACGGCCAAGCAGGTTCAGCAGCTAAGGTTTGTAGAGTTTGAGGTGTGGTTTCCTCCGAGGAGGGATGAGAGAGCATCTGAGGGATTCTACACACCGCTCCAAGAAGATTTCTATAATGCATATCTGAACAGTGGAGCAGTCTTTAGATCTCAGAGAGTTTGTAGCATAGAGGCTATAGTCGTAGCAGCTAGAGAGCACATTCGCCCCTACCTTGCATATCTGCTGGGGCTGACAGATCTGATTGGCTGGACAGGATTGTATGTACCATCTTGGGTTCGACAGTTCTATGCTTCGCTCTACATTGACCCACATCACAACTTTATACACTTTGCATTCAGAGGCAGAGACTATAGGATGATGAGTCAGAGGGCCAGGGAGATACTGAGGCTACAGGAGCAGCCTATCAAGTTACATGAGGTATGTTATGGACAACAAGAGCCTCCTAGGTGTCCTCATGGTGGTTTGGTGCCCCCTACAGATCTTGTGCGCCATTGCTTCAAGGAGCCCTTTGGTGAGGGGTTGAGGAGGAACCCCAGTGACCTCACTCCTATAGCTAGAGTGCTAGAGGCTATCATAAGGAGGACACTACTTCCTAGGATGGGATACAGAGAGGGTTTGACTCACCTCCAGCTTTGGCTCCTCAACGCCCTGATGTAGTAGACAGTGTTTAATATTTGGGACCTCCTTCTATCAGAGATGGAGGATACTATAGCTGAGGGCTTCAAGGGTCGCAGGCAGCTTCCATATGCACATTGGATCACATTCCTCATTCTCAAGGCTATGCAAGTTAGGACACCAGAGATGGTTGTAGAGTATATAGGTGCCACCACAGAGTTTCTAGCTTATAGCATGGCACAGAGGATCAGGCATAGCACACCACAGGAACCCACTCAGCCTCGCTATCATCCAGATGTACCAGAGTCCGTAGCTCAGTAGGACGAGATTATCAGAGGCATAGCCACCACTGAGGAGGAGCAGCTTGAGGCATAGCAGGAGGTGAGCGAGCCTAGTGACAGCTCAGATGATGACTACTAGCCTATTCCTCGGATGCCTCCACATAGACATGATGCAGAGGCCGACAGTTCCAGCTCCACTCCACCAGCACTGTAGATGGACCCCGCTTTGATTGCTGTCCTTGAGCAGATGCAGCAGGATCAGGCTAGACAGGCTTAGGAGACCGCTGTCAACTTTGCACAGTTTCAGGCTCATTAGGACAAGTTCCAGCGACAACAGCAGGTCCTCCAGCAACAGTAGCAGCAGATGCATCAGCAGTAGTTACTCATGCAGCAGCAGCTTTTGGGATTCATGCAGCATGTAGTGACAGCCATTGGGGCCCCATAGCCACAGCCTTTGTCCTAGATTAGTCAGCCTGCTACCACTATGATGACTCCAGCAGTATAGCCCAGTGGGCTTTAGAGTCAGGGACAGCCTCCAGCTCAGTTTGCTTCTCCCACAGTATAGGTGTCCCAGTGGTTATCCTCGCCAGTGGTAGCCCCGCAGTTCACACCATTTCAGACGGGCTTCACACCGGATCAGTCATCCTCGCTATTTGTGCCTAACATGTCAGTCTCTAGGAGTCTTGGAGCATCTTTTAGCGAGTTGATAGGGATGCCTACACCGCCACATATGCATGCCCTAGGTCCTTCTACAGCAGCTCCCATCGCCATGACTACTCAGAGGCTCCCTTCTTCTGTTGCATCTTCAGATCCTACGACGGACATACTAGCAGCATCACAGGTAGCACCTGCCCCAGCTCAGACCCAGACCGCTTCAGCGATACTCCCAGCCACAGAGGGTTAGTCAGCACAGAGCTCAGGGTCAGATGATGATGTCGCCCAGTTCCAGCTTGCCCCTCGTACTTCAGTGCTCGACTCGTCCGCTGCAGCCCTACCGACCGGTCCTTAGGTTTTGGTGTTTGACGCCAAAGGGGGAGAGGGTTCGAGTATGTAGGCTCAGGGGGAGCTAGTTATCTATTATTAGCTTATTATATACATTTGGAGTTTTATTTGTGTGACACACTATTACTATTTTGCATTTGTGTGTTTACCTCTATGCATTAAACTATGTCTATGTGATAGTGATATCCACGTGATTGTGATATATGACATGTGTGCTCTCTATTTTGCATTATTTATATGTTATATCACTTGTGTCATGCTCATTTGCTTTGCTTCCGCGTTGATACTACGATGCAAATGAGCTTTGTGACTTATACTCATGCTTAATTCATATCTTTTGAGTACATTGTGTTAGCTTGGGTCATATAAGCTTGCCTAACTCTTTTGTTCTTATTGACAAAAGCTTATATGATCCAAGCATGATAAAAACCTCAACCCTTTTTCATACTCGAGGTGGTATTGTCATTAATCACCAAAAATGGGGAGATTGAAAGCATCTAGGCCCCTAGTTAGGTTTCAGTGATTAATGGCAATACAAGATTACTATGACTAATGTGTGTTTTGTAGAGGCAATTAAGTTAGGTCATGGTAATGGAGATCGATTGGGCAATCATGGATGTCATGCCCCTACGATGGAAATCATTTCGGTTTTCAAAGGATGGATGACAAAGTTAAGGATGACTAGTTCTAAGTGTCAATTGGAGTTGAAGAGACACTTAGATTAGTTTAGGACTTTGTTTTTTCCTTTGGCCGTACTATTAAGGGGGTTATGGACGGGTAGCTTGACCTAGGTGAGTCTAGTGAGTTAGGTGTGGTGCACACTTGCTAAGTCTAGCACTAGGTAGCTCCAACAAAGCCCTTAGATCCTATGGAGCAAACTTCATTCACATATGATTGAGAGTTGGAAGTGAATGGAGGGTCAAATACTGACCGGACGCTGGCTCCGGTGCGACCGGACGCTAGCCGTAGGGTCCGGTCAGTTCATTTGACCAAGGAAATTGCGTCTGGCGCGACCAGACACTGAGTGGTCGAGTGACCAGACGCTGAGGTCCAGTGTCTGGTCGACTCTAGTAAGGTTCCAAAAGAGTGAATCTGCGACCGGACGCATCCGGTCAATTCTGACCGGACCCTGAGGATCCAGCGTTCGGTCGAGTACAGTAAGCATCCAGTAAGGGAAAAATGGGACCGGACGCGTCCGGTCAGTGGTGACCAGACCCTACCAGTGTCCGGTCAACACTTAAACACTGGTGTGCGGGTTGAACTGACCGGAGCCGTAGAGGCACAAAACGGTTCATTTTTCAGCCCTTGTTATAAATAGAAGCTCCACTCGTATGTGGAGTCACTTTTGCTCATTCCAACAGCTGAGAAACACGTTTGTGAGTGCAAAGGAGAGCAAGATCCTAGTGAGGTGATTGAGATTTGAGAATCCAAGAGAGTAGCCTCATTAGTGAATCAAGAGTAGCAAAGTGTGCATCCACCGTTCTCATTAGGCTTCGCGTGGTCAAGTGAGAGTTCAGTGCTTGTTACTCTTGGTGATCGCCATCACCTAGACTGGCTTGGTGGTGATTGGGAGCTTGGTGATCACCCGGCGGAGCTTGTGGGTGACCCAACTCAAGTTAGTGAGCGGTTGTGGGTGATTCACCAGCGACGGAGTGTCGAAGAATCAACCCGTAGAGAGCACTTGATCCTTGCGCGGATCAAGGGGGAGCTACACCCTTGCGCGGGTGCTCCAACGAGGACTAGTGGGGAGTGGCGACTCTCCGATACCTCAGCAAAACATCGCCGTGTTTTCTCTCCTCTCTTTACTTTGAGCATTTACTTTGAGCATTACTTTGAGCAATTCAATTCTTGTCATTTACATTCCTAGAATTGCCATGCTAGAGTAGGATTGGAACTTATGTTGCAAGTCTATTTATGTGATAGAACATTAGAAACACTTTCTAGGCACAAGGGGTTAATTTGGCCATCAATAGGATTTAATTATTGAAAGTAAATTTATAATTAGCCCAATTCACCCCTCTCTTGGGCATCTTGATCCTTTCAAGCCCGTTTACACATCATTTAAACGCTATATGGCAGTACGTTGTTATGTTGTTTCTGTTTATGTTGTTTGAACAGTTATTTTGCCTGTTTATTAGCCTGAATGATGACGAAACTACGTTTCGCGTTTAGGATAACGCTGCCCTAATCGACTATAGGCACGATATGCAGAGCTCACTACGTCAGATTGCATTTGTAGGGGCGGCTCCAGTTGATTTGTAGCAACGGTTTTTGCAACCACCCTACCAAACTGTGGCTACAAATCACCGTTCCTACAAATCAATTTTCAGAAATCATGAAAAAAGAGGCGAAAAAATAGAATTTTTTTTTCTGAGGAGGCCCCCACCGGTCAGCCACACACCCACCTTGTAATTGCAGCATTTTTTCACGATTTTTGCACACATTGCATGTGCCGGGATTCGAACCGGCGACCTCTCACTCGCGCATACCCTCCTTTACCACTACATCTCACAGTCATTTGTGTCTATAATTCATTTTTGTTCCCCACATATTATCCTAAACCGAGCATAAATTGATTGTTTGAGGCCTTAAACGATTTTAAATGAAAAGGTTGTTAACTACAAAGTTTTATAACTTTTTAAGATCTACAACTTTCATGTTGATAGTTTCTCCATCTGAGGTCGTTTACAAAATTTGAATTTCAAATTTAAGAAATTCAAATGTAGTTTTCCATGATAAGATGATTTCAAATGAAAAAGTTGTCAACTATAAAGTTTCATAGCTTTTTTGAGATCTACAACTTTCGTTTTTGCTGTTTGTCCATCCGAGGTCGTTTAAAAATTTTAAATTTTAAAATTTTGAAAATTTAAAGGTACTTTTCCTTGACAAAATGATTTCAAATCAAAAAGTTGTGAACTACAAAGTTTCATAACTTTTTGAGATCTACAACTTTTATTTCGATAGTTTCTCCATCCGAAGTCGTTTATAAAATTTAAATTTCAAATTTGAGAAATTCAAATGTAGTTAACGTTGACAAGATGATTTCGAATGAAAAAGTTGTTAACTACAAAGTTCTTTAACTTATTGAGATCTATAACTTTTATTTTGATCATTTATTCATCCGAGATTATGATAGTAACATTGTTCACAAATCTTATATATCTCTCTTATAGTTTATGAAACTACAAGAGAGATATGTAAATTTTATGAACAATGTTACAACCACAATCTCGAATGAACAAATGATCAAAATAAAAGTTGTAGATCTTGATGAGTTATACAACTTTTATGTTCGTGACTTTTCAGCTGAAGCCATTTAATGTTTCAAAATCACGATTGAAGTTGTCATTTTTTGAAATTCAAAATTCAAATAGATAAAACACGGTCACATGAAAAGATGGACACAACAATAGTTGTAATAACATAATAAATTGATAGAGCATGATTTTAGAAATTTTTAGGAAAAAATCATCAAATTTAAAGTTAGTATGAGGGAGAAAAACTAGTTACGAGTTTTAGCCAGAAATTAAAAAAAAATGAGAGTTCTTCGACAATTTTAAAATTTAATTTCAAATAGCATTTTGATGCAGTAAATACTTTCAAATGAAAAAGTTGTAAACAGCAAAGTTTTATAACTTTTTGAGATCTACAACTTTTATTTTGATCATTTCTCCATCCAAGATCGTTTGAAAAAATTCAAATTTTAGTGCTTAATTTTAAATATTCGGCATCCATTTACAGGGACGGCTCAATATTGAGCCGCTCCTACAAATCAATTTGTAGGAGCGGCTGGATATTGAGCCGCTCTTATAAATCCGGCCATTTGTAGGGGCGGCTGATAACACCAGCCGCCCCTACAAATATATTTATAGGAGCGACTCATTTGACCACCATTCGTAGGGGTGGCTCAATATGCCGTTAAAAAAAAAGAGACGTGCTGCAAATCGTTTTTATAGCCGGTGGCTGATAGACTCACTTCCGGTCTCGTGCGCGACGTGCGCGAAGAAGGCAGCGATCTCGCGCCTGCCATCGTCCTCCGAGCCGCCACTCGCGAAGTCCGAGTACTGGTTGGCGGCGTTCAAGGAACGCGCTTCGCGTGTAGAAGTCCCGGCCCTCGCAGTTGCCGTTCTGGTCCTGGGACTTGATGCCGTCGAAGAAGGCGTCGGTGACGAGGCTACCCACGTCTGCGGCGCCGCAGTTGGTGGCGGCGAAGAGCAGGAGCGCTAGCCCAAGGGCCAGCACTGTCGTCAGGATCCCCGCCGGCGTTGGTGAGCTCGCCATACTTCTTACTGGATCACAGCTTCAGTAGTTTTCTGACTAGCTTGTTGTCGTTGGGTGATTTTGAGAGTGTGTTGTTGGTGCCGTTTATATAGGATCAAGTCGTTTGCATATTATTGCAGTCAAAGGCGGTCCCTATGCCGGCGACCCTATGCCGCACGGCACGATGCTCGTTTGTTGCCATAGTGGCACCGGGCAATCGAGAGCTTCGTGATGCCAATGTGGTGGATGTGATGACCGCATTCACCCCTGTTGCTGCGGTGGGAGGAAACAAGAAGCCGTCCGTGGAGCAAACGCCGTTCCAAGAGTAACCACCCCTGCCGATGGGGTCACCACTCACAGTGTGGCTGCAGTTTTGTGCACTCGACTTAGAGGTCTCTATAAAGAGAAAGGGTGTGGTCGTCAACTCGTCATCTCATTGAAATGAAACATCGGCTACGTGTTAGCAAGGGCAGTTTAGAATTTCTGGTTTACATACAATTTTCATCATCCCAATGTTCACTCTCTCGTATCTTTAAGTACTCTCCTAGTTGCGCCCTTCTGAACCTGTTACAAACGTGTTGGGTCTTCGCACGCGCGCCGGGCGCATGAGCTCCACGTCGGCGTCCACTCCATATGTTTCATAGCGTTTCACATGTATGTTTCATATGTTTCATGTAGATGTTGCAGGTGTTTCATCTGGATGTTACAAAAATTGATCTAGTGTTGCATATGTTGCAATGGCTATAAACGCATGTTGCAAGTGTATGTTCTAAATGTTTCAGCTGTTTTCAAACGTATGTTACAAATGTTTTATCTTATTGTTGCATATGTTGCAAGCGAATGTTCCAAATGTTTCACCTGTTTTCAAACTTATGTTGCAGCAATTGCTTCATGTTGCAAGTGTTCCATAAGCAGGCGCAGAAAGCTAGCGCACGCGGTCCCCACATGTAGGCACAGCAGCAGGCGCGGCCGCAGCGGCGACACCACGTGGGCAGGCACAGCACCATGCGCAGGCATCCAGACGCGCACGTCCGTCCGGACGTCCGGTCGCTAGCCTGGCCCTATTTGAAAACCAATTTTGTGGGTGGTTGGCTAGTGCAAATGATTTTGGGCAATTGACTAAGTAAAACTTCCCCTGAAAATCCATTGTGAGAGGTGTTTCTAGAACTGTCACCAGAAAATACCTCATATTTATAATAGATGGCATGGCAGTGGTTTCGAAAACCGCCTCTAAAAGTCGAGTTTGACCGTTTGTAAAAATTGTTTGTAAAAATCTTTCGTGGTCTAGTGAAGTTTGGGCTAGTTTTCAGGTTTCCATTTTTATTTTTCTCAAGGATCGCAGTTGTTTCATAGAACGGTTTCATGTATAATTACATCACAAAGATGTTGAGCCAAAGTTTCCATTTTTGCAATTGTGCTACTGTGAAACTAGATTTATGAGACAAATTTAGGCAATGTTTGGAAGCCTGGTATTTGTCCCATACCATTGTAAATTACAGGTCCCAAATTTTTTCCGATCCAAGATGCAATTCACAGTTTGGATGACCTGTGAGCCCACTAAATTTACATCCAGTTTGGCCCAAAACCGTTGGAAAAAATTGTTGCCTCCTTCGGTCTGAGAAAAAATACGGCAAGTATCGGGCATGTCTCACGCCGCCGACCCCACTCGATCCCAATGGTCCGCTGCCGTCCCATGACCAGCGGCGCGCCGAGGCGGGGATGAATCACCAGCCTGAACATGTCGTCGCCGACCGCCTCCTTGCGCTGCACCTCGGCCACGATGTCGTCGCGCGAGTCACGCACGGCGCAGGCTTGGTGGCCGTAGGAGCCCTGGACCACGAACGCCTTCATCGGCGTCCGAGGAGGTCGCCCCAACAACGTGCGCCAGCATCTTGCCGCCGGAGGCGCGGAGGCTACCGACGTGGCGGCGGACGAAGAGGAGAGGTGGCATAGCTGAGGCATGGATCGGTGGCGGAGAGGCCAGGGTGCTAGGCTCACTAAGCTTGCTCTCCGGGCAGCAATGGTGGCTGTAGAGAGGCGCCATGTCAATGTCACATACCTGGACCAATATGGATGAGTATAGCGTATAGAGGAGAGTGTAAGCGAGGTGCATACGCGAGGAATAGATGGATGGGGATGGGTGCTAAGTTTGTTCGAAATTGCTCCTATGAGCTTGATCGGCAATCACTACGTGAAAAAAGATTTGTACGAACGAGCAAGTTTTTTTTAGGGGCGGCTGGGGTTGGAGGCGTCCCTACAGTAGCGTCCTCGGGCTCAGTAGGGCCCCAATGTCACTGTAGGGAGCTGCCCCTACAAATAGGCTGATTTGTAGGAGCGGCTCACTCACCAGCCGCCCCTACTGTTCGATTCGTAGGAGCGGCTATGACCACCCACCCTTGCTCTTCCTATTTGTAGGGGCGGCTGAATCACCAGCCGCCCCTACAAATGCCGCCCGAATTTACCACAACAGGCACCTTCCTTCACCTCGGAACATACTCTTCTACCTGAGAAAAAAGGTTGGGAGGCCTTGGGCTCCTCCTAAAAATTGCTCTACTAATGGGGGAGATTTTGATCTCAAATACTTTGGTGGAGAGGTTGTAGAAGGTAAGAAAATACTATTACAACCCTTTATTTGAAATTTTAATGGTAGGTTAGTGAGTAATTAGAGTTTTATTTTTCTCTCTCTTCCATGGTGCTTGAGCTTTTTACGAAGCAAATTAGATCCTAGTTTTCAAGCTATTAGTGTAAATTAGTTAGAGAAATGAGGCTACACCCTTTAATAGTCGATCTTGCTTGATTTATTGAAGATTTCACCCTGCTTTCATGTACATGTAGATCTAGTTCTAGATCTAGGGTTTGTTTTTTTTTATTTTTGATTTTGTAATTTATGTTTCATGAAATTGGAATGGAGTTGGCATGAAAGGTAGTGGGTACAATATTAATTGATGCTAATTGTTGTCTTTGAAATTTTTTATTTTCACCAATTAATATATTTTAAAATATTTATGCATTAATAGGTAATTAATTAATTGTCCTCAACTAATTAATTATTAATTTGATTCCTTTAATGTATTTTCTTTGGTTGTTTTATTTTTAAAAGATGGAGTACAGGAACTCTTGGATGTATGGTTCGTTAAGGTCCAAGGCAGGTTTTCGTGAAGAGGTGGACAAATTTATTCAAGCCGTAGAGAAGCATGCAGCGACGTTGACAGAGAATAAGGACACAATTATTTGTCCCTACAAAGATTGCAAGAACCTTATGGCATTTCCAGATGTGACTACCATCAAAGAACATCTGATTATGCGAGGATTTGTTTCGGACTACACAGTGTGGATTCATCATGGTGAAAGAATGGTTGTTGATGACAACGACGATGATCAAGAAGACGACGACGAAACCCTAGAATTCCTATCCCAATATTCAAACGAGCTTGCTGAACAAATGGATCATCCATTCGGCAATGAACAAGGTGGTGATGATGCTGGTGGTGCCGACAATGATGGTGAAGCACGTGTGGGGGATAAAGATGACGGTGACAATTTAGAGGAAATGCTTTGGGCCATTGGACCAGAAATATTACTCAAGAGCAAGAAAGGTCTAGAAAATCTAGATAGGGTGAAAAGCATCGAAGGAGACTGTGTATGGTATTGAAAAGGGATGTCCGACACACTGGACACTGCTACGCTTTGTCCTTGAGCTACTCATCCTGAAGGCTAAGTACGGCTGGTCGGACTGTAGTTTCGATGATCTATTGTGTCTCCTGTCATGGTTGTTGCCACAGCCGGACTTAGTTCCCACCAACACATACCACACCAAGAAGGTTATAAGTCCATTGGCAATGGGAGTTAAAAAAATCCATGCATGCCCCAACCATTGTATCATTTTTCATGGTGCAACGTTTGGGGAACTGGATAAATGTCCCTAGTGTGGGGCCAGCCGGTACAAAAACAATGACCTTTTCAGTGGGGACGAAGCATCCACGGGGAACAAGAGGAATAAGAAGGGTACGAAAAAGACGGTGCAAGAATCTCAGCCCCAGAGGACACTCCATTAGGCACCGATGCAAAGCAGAGAAGAATTCCTGCCTTGGTAATGTGGTACCTGCCAGTGATCCACCGCTTGAGGCGTATGTTCCTAAACCCAAAGGAAACCGCACTCATGACATGGTGGCATGATGAGCGCAAGGTGGATGATGATAAAATTGCACACCCGACCGATTGTAGTCAGTGGTAAGCGTTCGATGAGAAGTACAAAAAATTCAGTGAGGACCCAAGGAATGTATGGTTTGGCTTGAGCACCGATGGAATGAATCCCTTCAATGAGAGGATGAGAGACCATAGCACATGGCTAGTGATCTTGACCATATACAATATCCCAACGTATTTGTGTCAGAAGAGAAAGTACCTTCTCCTCACTATTCTTATTTCTAGCCCCAAACAACCAGGCATTGATATAGATGTGTTCCTGGAGCCTCTAATGGAAGAAATGGAGAGGCTATGGAGGTATGGAGAGCCAATGTACGATGCGTTCCGACAGGAGGACTTCATATGTAGAGCAATAATATTTGTTACTACCAATGATTACCCCATATTGTTTGCCTTATCTAGACAGATCAAAGGTAAGACAGGATGCTTAGTCTATTTGGATGGTACTAAATGGGTTTTCCTAGATGGATTCAAGAAGGTAGTTTACATGAGGAACCGACGCTTCTTAAAGATAGGTCACAAGTACCACAGCAAATTGTACTTAAGATACTATGGCAACACCCCGAAGAATGAACCCCCTCCAGAGAGACATCATAATGGAGAACATGTGTACAGAATGTTGAAAACCATACGTGTCGTCTACGGAAAGAAGAATCCGGATGGAAGAAACAGAGATAGAAGCACACCTCCTATCAAAGGCGTACCATTTAAGAAACAATTGATCTTCTTTCAGTATTTGCCTTATTGGCCAGACTTGGAGGTCCCCCATACCATTGATGTGATGCACGTGCAGAAGAATGTCTTTGAGAGTCTCATGGCTACCTTGATAGACACAGGCAAGTCAAAGGATGGTCTGAAATCACGAAAAGACATGGTGCAGCTACAAGTGATGCCAGAGCTTCACCCGGTACTTCAGGATAATGGAAAATACACTCTGCTCGTGGCTAGCTTCAACCTAACCCTAGAAGAGAGGAGAGCTATATGCACTTTCATGAGGGGGGTCAAAGTCCTGACTGGGTTTACGGTGAACCCAAAGAAGCTAGTGTCGATGAAGGACCTGTCATTTACACACTGCAAGGCTCACGATTGTCATGTGATGTAGATAGTGTTCCTACCAATTGCAATCAGGGCTATGAAGCCAGAGTTCTTGAAGATGGCCATCACCCGTATGTGCTACTTCTTTTTGAAGATATCACAGAAGACAATTCGCAGGGAAGAGCTGAGTAACCTACATGATTTCGTGGTGGAGACTCAGAACCAACTGGAGATGTGTTTACCTCCCGCTTTTTTTGATATATTGGTACACCTCATGATTCGCATGGTTCAACAGATCCAGGCGTTGGGCCCTTGCTACTTGCATGAAATGTGGTCCTACGAGTAGTTCATGTCGGTTCTAAGCCGATACGTGCATAATTAAGCATTCCCAGAGGGCTCTATGATAGAGGGTTATAGTAGTGAAGAAGTCGTTGAGTGCTATCAAGAGTACCTAAAAGTACAAAGAGGGATTGGTAATCCCGATTCTCGTCACAAGGGGAGGCTGGCTGGAAGGGCACAAATGGTAGAAAAGTGTTCATCGACCATGATTACATAGAGGTGAGTCGGGCGCATTATAGTGTCTTGTAGAGCACAACACTAATGCAACCGTACATTGAAGAACACATGGCTATCATTATGGCGGAGAGAAATGGTCATTCAGATGATTGGGTCATAAAATAGCACAAGCAACGCCTAACTTCATGGTTGAAGGATTAGAACATACCGCCTGGAGAAACCAAAGATTCTATTACCATCAGTAGGTTGGTGGAGGGGCTATCGAGACAAGTGACATCTTGGAATGCTTATGACATCAATGGGTACACATACTATACCCACACAAAGGATAGTAAATGTGTGAACCAAAACAGCGGTGTTCGAATAGAGGCTCTCAACGGAGTGGGGCGAAAGATCCTATTCTTTGGCATAATTGAAGATATATGGGAACTTGACTACGGAAGGGATATAAATGTGGTCCTATTTCGATGTCGCTGGATCAAGCAACATCAATTCAATGAGATCGGATTAAGAGTCCTGGACCTCCAGAATGTAGGCTACCTAGATGACCCTTGGGTGCTCGCTTCACGTGTCGCACAAGTTTTCTATATGCCCGACCCACAGAGTAACCTCCCCCTGAAGAAGAAGACAAAGCACGTGTTGTCTCCGAGAAACAGCACATTATTGGAGTTGTTGGCGTGGACGATATTGAAGCTTACAATAACTACGATGAGATGCCGCTATTCACAGACTTTTGTAAGAAGATCGAGACTGTGGAAAAGAACCTGCCCAAAGGCATATTGCCATGGGAACGAAAAGGTGTCAAGGGAATAGTTGTTACAGCTAGCTAATTTGTGTAAGTGTGTGTGTTTGTAAGACTACATTTATGTATGTGTGTGAGACTACATTTATGTACGTGTGTGAGACTACATTTATGCATGTGTGTAAAAGTACATTTATGTATGTGTGTGAGACTACATTTTATGTGTGTAAAACTGTTCAAATTTAGTCAAATGACAAGATGACCAAAATAAAAGTTGTAGATATTCATGAGTTGAACAACTTTGGTATTCATCACTTTTTAAGCTAAAATTATTTGGGGTTTCAAAATTTGGTTTGAACTTATCATTTTTCAAAATTCAAAATTTGAACTATTCAAAATTTGTCAAATGATAAGATGACCAAAATAAAAGTTGTAGATCTTCATGACTTCTACAACTTTGGTATTCATTACTTTTTCATTTGAAATAATTTTAGGGTTCAAATTCTGGTTTGAAGTTGTAATTTTTTTAAAATTTGAATTGTTCAAACTTTGTCACATCCAAGTTTAACCAAACTTAAATGCTGGAGCATGATTTAAGAAATTTTTAGGAAAAAATCATCATATTTGGAGTTAGTACGAGGGAGAAAAAAATCACAGTTATGATTATCATGAACAGTGTGATTTCTCTTTTTAATCGGGTAAATTTTGTAACTAGTTTTCCTCCCTCGTACTAACTCCAAATGTGATGATTTTTTCCTAAACATTTCTAAAATCATGCTCTATCAAGTTATTGTATTGGTTTTATCAATATTTACATATGAAAAAGTTTGAGCAATTCAAATTTTGAATTTAAAAAAAGGCAACTTCAAACAAGAATTTAAAACCCCAAATGATTTCAGCTGAAAAATGGATGAATACCAAAGTTGTATAACTCATCAAGATCTACAACTTTTATATTGGTTATTTCTTCATCGATAAAGTGATAATAACATTGTTCATAAATGTTACACATCTCTAATATGGTTTTATAAACTATATGAGACATATGTAAGTTTTGTGAACAGTGTTTGCTAACAATTTGTCAAATGAAAAAATGACCAAAATAAAAGTTGTAGGTATTGATGAGTCATACAACTTTGATATTCATCATTTTTAAGCTGAAATCATTTGGTGTTTCAAAATTTGGTTTGAACTTGTCATTTTTCAAATTTCAAAATTTCAACTGTTCAAATTTAGTCAAATGACATAATGACTAAAATGAAAGTTGTAGATATTAGTGAGTTGAACAACTTTGGTATTCATTACTTTTTAAGCTGAAATCATTTGGGGTTTCAAAATTAGGTTTGAACTTGTTATTTTTCAAAATTCAAAATTTGAACTGTTCAAATTTAGTCAAATGACAAGATGACCAAAATAAAAGTTGTAGATCTTCATGACTTCTACAACTTTGATGTTTACCAAATTTTCATTTGAGGTCATTTGGTGTCCTAAAATTTTTTTAGTTGTTTTGAATTTAAAAGTTTCAATTTTTAAAATATTGTTTTTGTTATGGAAAATATAGAATAATATATTTTCTATATCAAAATAATGCAGATATAGATATATTTTTATATATACAATAATAATGTAGATATAGATATATGAATAATTGCAGAATAAATAAAAAAATTGAAAAACATTTTTAGGGGCGGCTGAATCAGGAGCCGCCTCTACTAATACATTTGTAGGGCCGGCTCACTCACTAGCCACCCCTACGAATCATCCCGGGTATATATGTGAGGCGCGCCGCGAAGCCAAAATTTGGCTAAGCTTGGGTGTTCTTCGTTTCAAGCGCCGTCAGGCTGCCAGATTTTTGCCCCGTTCGCCGCACCACCGCTGCACCCTCCCGGACCTCTCCCAACGCCAGCGACCCCTCTCTGCACCCCTGGGCCACAGTGCGACATCCCCGAGCTGCCACAGCGGCTAGGGTTAGAGCCCCGGCTGGCCGACACGCGTCGCCGCCCCATCTCGATCTGCCCCCGGTGCTCTCTCCCCCGGCGAGCGACCGCGGTGCTCCCTCACCCTACGAGCGCCCCGGTGCCTGAGCTCTCCGCCGTCCACGCGCTCCTCCCCTGCCGTCCTCGCTCCCTTCCCCGGCCAACCGACATGCTACCGCTGCCCCATCTCGATCCGCCCCCGATGCTCCCTCCCTAGGCGAGCGCCTCGGTGCCTGAGCTCTTCGCCGTCCGTGCTCCTCCCCCTGGCGTCCTCGCTCCCTCCCCCGAGCTCTTCACCGTCCACGTTAGGGTTTGGCGTGCGCGCACCTCCATTGGCGGGCGGGCAAGCTGCCAGTGCTGCCCGGCATCCGCGGTCCTCCACCGGCGTCGGCGCTCCTCCACCGGCGTCTGTGCTCCTCCATAGCTCCCCCTACAAACGACAGGTTTGGATCCACCACTGCTCTGCTCGTTGAATGCTGCTCACTGCTCCAGCACTCCGATCCACCAGTGCTCAGTTATATGTGCATTGTCGACATATATGCAATACTGCAAATTGGTTTGCTTGTACAACTGGGCATGCTTGTACAATTGGATGCCCCAATTTGGATCCACCACTGCTCTGCTCTGCTTGCTACTTGCTGCTCAAAATTGAAACAGGCTTCCAATTGTAGAAGCTGTTAATGCTTATCTTAGACATGATGATGGCTATTTCGATTTTTACACGCTGAGCAAAGTGCCTAGAGTAATGGGAACTATACATGATGTTCATGCCCATTTTGATTCACACTGAGCAAAGTGTCTTAGGTCAATGATGTTAGATTTTTAGGCGCAGGAGGAGCACCCTTAGGTGCGGCAGCCGTACCTTACTTACGATTGTTGTCTGCAATTTTTGCTAGCTAATAATCAGTACACCCCCTCAGTGCATCCTCCCTGTCTAATTAGCACTATTTCCTGTTGGTATCTGTGGACTGATTAGTAGCTTTGATGAGAACTTGGGTTATTAATTGAGACCTAAGGCACTTTGCAATGATGTTTCTATACATTCTTAATAGTATTATTTCCCATTTGTAGAAGATGTGGCACATGGATGAAGATAAAGAACAAACTTGTTTATTAAGAACTGCATTTGATTTATTTTAGCTGTCCTACTTGAGCAATGGTTCCAAACTTGTGTTTCTTGATATCCTTCCACACCTAGCTATCCTACTTGAGCAATGGTTCTTATTGTTGTTATAAGTTAGTAGCATTTGAAAGGTTGAGTTATCAGTCAATTTTTTTGTTAAGTTAGCATGTCTTGCTGCTTTTCTCCGTCTTAAGTGCTTGTACTCGTTTCCTGCCATTTGCAACAGCTCATTAGCTCATTAATCCTAGTTGTTCTGGTCCCAGATACATATAGAGCTGTCCATTTTTGGGAGATATGATTTTTTTATGTCACTGTTAGGTTTTCACCGTGTGCTATATAGTTCTGCATTTTTTTGTATTTCTACCATGTTAACATCAAAACTAGCTCTTGTTGCACACTATATAGTTCTAGTGCTTTTCCTAAGCTTTCCAAAATGGTTAAGTACATAATTTACCATGGTCTACAACTCCGGCTATGATTTATTTTGACTGAATTGCTATTGTCCAAATGCTCAGTTCCAGTTCACTTTCAGTTTAGCAGATAACCTATGAATCACCTCTTGATGAAAATAAAAGAGTTGTAGTGCTTTTCTTAAGCTTTTTAAATTATTAAAGAACACACCTTTTCATGGTCTAGAACTCTAGATACGAGTGTTTAAAGTTAATGTCAAGATCTGTCCAAGTCTGAACAGATTTGCTGGTACATGATGTTTGGTCTTGTTATCTATTGTATCCTCTTGAGATGATAATAAGGAAGTTTTAGATAACTTAATAATCTTTCTAGAATGTTAAGGATCATGTTTGTTGGAGGAATAGAACTCTAGATATGCTTTTGTGAAGTTACTGTCAGTTTCCTTTTCATACTACTACTATTTTCTTAGCTTACACTTGATTTAGTGTTCTAATCTATGATGTCAAAGAATTCTAACTGAATTCTAATTGAGTTTTCGATTTCTACTACTACTTCAAACTGAATTCTAACTGAAATCTGCTACTACTACTCTATCTGTTGCTCTATCACTGGATATTAGATACTAGTCTTAACTGAATTTCTACTATCTACTCTCTTCTCTCTTCTATGGCTCCTGCTGGCTGCTGTTGTGCACTTCTCTCTTACTGTGAGCTTCTACTCTTCTATCTATTCTACTCACTGAGCAAATGCTTCTATGGCTTCATATGCTTTTCTTGGCCACCTTTCCTATCCTCTGTGTTTGGTAAACAGCTGCTGCCTATTTTACCAACTCTCATATCTTCTCTCATCTACTTTGTTTTGCTGATGATGAAATTGTCTAAGTCCATACATTATATGGAATATGAGCTGATGATCAAGAACTTGTGAGAAACTTACATCAGTACCAGCCGCCCCTACATTACCTTCTCCTCTCTTCTCTGTTATGATGCCTTGATGCTCCAAGTTCATGATCAAATGATGATTGACATGTTTCTGATGCCTCTACTGCAGCATCGGCCGGAGAATCCAGCCACTCCTGCAGCATGGAGGATTTGCTGTGTCTTGATGAATCTGCGGGCCATGCCTCACCGGACCCGCAATCGGCCGGAGACACCAGCCACTCCACCGTCGTCGGCCTGCGGCAGGCAGTCCTGTATCCAGTCGGACTCACCGGGCCTACGGTTGCCAGGGCCCTAGTGCGGAGGACCAGCACGAGCAGAACGCTCACTCGGTGTTCGAGTTGGACTGGACAGGGGCCAATACCGTTCTCCCCCTGGCAGCCACATACTCCATCGGAATGGAGGAGATCCCATACCCGTGGAGTGCTCTGTTGGATTTCAACATGCAAGAGGTCAACGCTGCCCTCGTCCCCACCGCCGCCGTCAAGGACAACCTATCGGTGGAGAATCCTCCGCGAGAGCCGACCATGCCAGTGGTCAACGCCGGAGCCGGACCGAGATCCGTACTCCACCGGGGACACCAGCTGGCAGCTGCCCTTCCGCTTCCGCCGCCGCCGACACGGGGAGCAGCTCGCTGGACCAGCAAGTCAACGCCGGGGCCAGCCTCCCACAGTCAGGCGGCGGCGGTGCCTTAAGAGCAAGTATTATAATCGACTGCAAGCCAACGGAGAGGAGTCCACGCCATCACAAAAACAGCCACGGAGGAGAGAGATCATGGAGCGAGCGTTATTCTCTTCGCCCGGCTGTAGC